>NC_071101.1:11602500-11902500 GCF_024256425.1 Clarias gariepinus
GCGGGGACAGTCAGCCGGAAAACACAGAGGAGTCCGAGTCCGCCGCGGGCCTCAGTGACACACCCGAGTCAGCACTCACGGAGGTCAGTCACACACACACCGCCACCACAGAGACACAAACCGAACCGGCGATGACCCAAACACCGTCACTACTGTACACAGCGAGAGGAAACATCCCGACGCGTGTACAGTACTCAATACTGACCACGCCCCCAACGCCAGCACCGAAGAGGCACAGGAACCTCAAACCTGCACACCGACACGACACCCAAAGACAAAACTACAGTAAAACTCAGGAGAAAAAGAGACGAGACGACCACTGCAGAACAAATCAACAAACGGAAAACCCGCAGCCAAACACTGAACACAACAACACAGGACACAGAAGAATCAGGATGCAGCACCACACATACACACACAGAACCGCAAGGAGACACAGAGGAACAAATAAACCAATTCTTACAGTTAACGGAAAAAGAAAAAAGACAAGTGATTAGTAAACTTTTCCCGGAAGACAATAAACTGTTAAAAAACCTTACATCGGCAAACAAAAAAACTACACAGAAATAAACCAGACTATAAAACATAACAGAGTGACACAAGACTTGGAGTTGTTGGTGGGGTGGAGGGTCACGGGGTTTTCATTACTACAAAAAAAAAAAAAAAATGTACATATGTTAATACATTGTGTCTATGTGTGCATGTGAGTGTGTGTGTGTGTGTGTGTGTGTGTGTGTATGTATGTGTGTACACGAAAGTATGCGTGTATGTATGTGTGTGTATGCATGTGTGTGTATATGTACGTATGTGTATATGTATATATATGTATATATTTGTACATAAAATTGCATGAAATAGTCATTTCTTTAATTTGTTATAATAAAGTGAGTTTAAAACCTCAAAAAAACCTCTCTCTCTCTCTCTCTCTCTGTGCTGGGTGTGAGGAGAGCGCTTGGATGGCTGTTCAGCGTTTTGCCAAGTTGTGGAAGGACTGACATTTCCCCCCCAATTTATTTATTTATTTATTTTCATTAGTAAATGTTACTAGTAAAAAAAAAGGTTAAAGGTTTATAGGTCTCTCCGACATGGCATTACTGTTGGTGTGTGGTGGAGGACAGAGTAGAGGTGGAGGAGGTACTGCTAGTGGTGGAGAGCAGGTCAGGTGTGAGAACATCTACTCTGCCTCCCGGATAAACAAAGCAGTGGTGGTGTTTTAAACCAAGATAAACCTTGCGAGTACACTAACAAAAAGGGGGAGTATGTGTAAGAGGCTCAGCGGTTCAAGTTACCCCTCTGTCTATCGCCCCTATTTATTAGGACGAGGAAATTATGAAGGAGCTGGCCTGCTTCAATAAATTCGTTTGCCCCACGTTCTGCCTTTCTGCTAGCAGATTTTAATGGTTTTTAACGACATAAAAGGAACACTTAATGGAAAATTCTACTGTAAAGAGGGGGAGACCTGCTTCATAGTTTTTGCCACCTTGGAGCAACTGAAGTGCTTTGACTGCAGGCGATATCAGACATGAAAGGCAGCGCTGTCTGCACTGGGTTGTGCTGCCAGGCAGCTCAGGGGGCAATTCGGCATGAATCCACTGTAGTCACGACAAGTCGCTTGCTGTGTTCTGTAGCTTTGATAGATTACAGTTACAAAAACTAATTTTACTGTATTCTTTTAGCTTACTGTCTCACGGTCAAAAGCGTGTGTTCTCCACATCTTAGCACTCCATCCTGCAGTACTAGCTTCCACATCTGCCATCTCCAGACAAGCTTCACGAACTGAAGAACGCCAGAGATGGCAGATGTGGAAGCCAGTACTGCAGGATGGAGTGCTAAGATGTGGAGAACACAAGCTTTTGACCGTGAAACAGTAAGCTACAGAACATAGTGGATTTATGCAAGAAACTGTAACAACCGTTGTACTTTGATGTTGAAAATAAACAAGAGACAAAGAATTTAACGAAACGTCCGGAGTCGTGTGTGACACTGTGTAACAAAAGACACATGTCAGAACTTGTGAATAACATGCACGTACATGATAAAGCAGGAGCAGCAAGGGGACAGCCAATGGGAAAAAACTGACTGAAGAGGTACAGAAGCCACAAATCTGCACACCACCAATGACACCAAAAGACACACCGATACCTAATAACACACCGACGCCTAAAGACACACCAATGCCTGAAGAGAGCACTACAGCCAAACTGAAAAGAAAAAAAGGAGACATCCACAACAGAACCCACCACAAAACTGAAAACCTGCAGTCAGACCCTGAGAGCCACAACACAGGAGAATTAAGAACCAGGGTGCAACTTAGCACACACACACACACACACTGTATGGATGGATGTGGTGGATGTAAACACTCCTGCATCCACCTTTTCTTTGGTTCTTTGTGTGTGTGCGTATATATACTCCTGTCTCCCACAGTAAACTTTGAACGTCTCACTGAACACTGACTTGTGTGCTTCATTGAGGGGTTCCCTGAGCTCAGGCGGGACAGCAGAATACAGGCGGAGCACTGAGTAGACCAAAGGGGGTCTACCAAAATTCAAGAAATCCTTACAATTTGGGGGCTCGTCCGGGATACCTCTAATCAGGTGAGTGCTGCTTTTTAATTTTTTCTCTATAAGGATAGAGCAAGCATGCTCACTTGTTTTTGGTATCTGGACCATATACAGTATGGGGGAGGATTGTCTTGGGGCTTTTACGCCTGTTTAGCGCTTGCTTGCTTCTGAAAGGTTCCTTGAACTGAAGCATAAGTGTGGAAGCTGTATTCTGTTGCCTGCTACTTGTCTTTGTGTGTTGCTTGTTGAAGATATTGGTTATTTCTGTCGCGGGTTAATTCACAATTTTAAAATGGGTAATAAGACCACAACTATTTATCTGAAATCCTTTTGTGAGCTGCCCATCTGTGCCTGTCTCCCCCGTACCCACAAAACCGTGCTCACCTTCGCCGGAAGGGTGTGCCTTAGGAAAGGGAAAGACTCCCAAGAAGGTGTCAGGACGAACTTCTGACAGCCCTCTTTCGGATGATCCTGAGGATACTGATGGTGAGGATGATGATAACTCGGATGATGAAGGTCCGGATGAGAGGTCTCGCCCCAAACCTCGACAAGAAAACACTGCGTTTGTTTTCTCTATGGGACCAAAGCGTCCAAAAATCCTTCCACCATCCGTAAGCACGCTGAAGGACATTATTAAGATGCTCCCTTCTCCCAACAAACCTTCTAGGCACTGTCAGCCCGTGGGTGCGGATTATCGCTTTATTTTGCAATCGGTTGTGGGAGATGGGTACGATGAGGCTGATTTGATAAAAACGGTAAAATGCTTAGACTCTAAAACAGACAAATTGGCTGTAGTGGAAAAAGAAGGAATATGACTTTCTTTGAGGCAATTCTAATGAGGCTATGAAACTCTTAAAAGATGAGCTAACTACTTATCTTCTTGCATGTCAGCAAGGTAGTCAAGATCTGTCACAGGTAACTAATTGTAGACAAGAAAAGAAAAGGTTTCTTGAGAGGTTTTGAGAGACCTGGACCCTTTTGGGTGGTATGCCCCTGCCTGAAGCAAACCCTAACTCACTTTTCCTTACCACCTTCTTGAATAATTGTCAACCAAAAATCATGAAAATCTTAAAGTTTCAATTGTCAGATCGTTCTACAATGTCTATTAAAAAATTAGGTGAGCATGTAAGAACAAAGAAAGTAGATGGTAGAAAATAAACAAGTGGCATGTTTGTCTGTGGAGAGTGAAGGATACAGAGGTAGAGAAGGTCTGCAGGGTCAGAATACACCCCGAAGGTCTGTTAATTTTTATTACTGTCATAAATAAGGTCATTGGGCTTGTGAATGTCGCACGAAGGCCCGAGATGAGGAACGTAGTGGACAAAATATGTATAATCGATTGAATGATGGTCAGTGGCATGATGCTAATGAGGTGTTTTCTCCTAATCCTTCCCAGCAGCCGCCGTAGAGAGTGCAACAACAACAACAACAACAACAATATAGACCCATTTCCCTTCTCAGGGATGCAGGTAGGAGCAGAGGTGTGGACTCGAGTCATGTGACTTGGACTCAAGTCAGACTCGAGTCATGAATTTGATGACTTTAGACTCGACTTGACAAAATATAAAAAGACTTGCAACTCGACTTGGACTTTAACATAAATAACTCGGACTTTCACTTGGCACGACATCCAATCAAAGTACCGTAGATTCTTTTGATTCGACAGCGTCCAACGTGACAACAACCTGCACGCGCCAGTTCGCAAAATGATACCAAAGGTAGTTTCGTTTGGCTATAAAAAATTGGCTATATGCGCGGACCACTGAGCTCCTACGGAACGCAGTAAAGGCCAAAAAGGATTTTTAATCCCCTGACGAACTCTAGCCATCAGGATGTGTTTCCCTTGTTATCTTGGACATATTTAGAATGATGAACCTCGGCTGAGTCACTTGTGGGCTGTAAACATGTCAGTACATGCGTTGTATTGTTTATATTTAATCACTGGTATACACTACCCATGATTTGTTTATGCTATTTTATCAAGGGATTCTTTTTAAATACAGTATATATTTAATATAAAGAAATGGACCACTACGAGTGCTGATTTCTTTCATATGCAGTTTGGGTTTATTCAAATAATGTGACCTAGTGAATTGACATCACGCAGATAAAATGCTAATTATCTCGCATAATAATAATAATAATAATAATTATTATTATTATTATTATTATTATTATTATTATTATATAATATTTAATTATAATAATACTTATTATTATTAATATTATAATACATAATATTTAATTACAATATAATAATAATAATATTTATTATTATTAATATATATATATAATAATTATTATTATTACTATTATTATTAATGTCTTGAGACTGTATCTGACGGGTCTCTATTTTGGCATTATGGTTTTGCTGAAAAGGCATATTTGATATGAAATATCAGACAAAATACTGACATGTTTACAGCCTACAAGTGACTCAGCCGAGGTTCATAATTCTAAATATGTCCAAGATAACAAGGGAAACACATCCTGTTGGCTAGAGTTCGTCAGGGATTAAAAAACATTAACTGTCCTTTTTATTCTTTACCGCGCTCCGTAGAATCTCAGTGGTCTGCGCATAACCCTTCGCAGACGAGCCTTCTCCTAAATGCGCGTTCCGTTTTACATTGCTACTAGCATTTACTAACATTTGTATTTTTATGTATCTGAGCAATGTTCTTTTATAAAAAAGGTTTGTTTAATAAATACAGATGTTACAACCATACATAATCTGTATACATTTTATTTTTCTGCTAAAAAGACTTGAAAAGACGAAAGTCAAACCGTAGGACTTTGGACTTGACTTGAGACTTGTTGGCCTTTGACTTGGGACTTGACTCGGGACTTGACTCGGGACTTGCCTGTCTTGACTCGGGACTTGACTCGGGACTTGAAGGCAATGAATTGAGACTTACTTGTGACTTGCCAAACAATGACTTTGTCCCACCTCTGGGTAGGAGCATATGATGCATAGGCATGCCCTCAGAGTTCCAGCCCCGCGATGTTACTTCGTACTTTCGAGTCACCTCAGGAATAGATGAAATTTTAAGCTCACTGCTCAAGCAGGGTGTTGTTAAACCATGTGTAAGTTCTTATAACACACCTGTTAATCCAGTACTGAAACCTGATGGTACGTGGAGATTTACAATTTATCCCTGTTGCACCTGTTGTGCCTGATGTGCTGTCCATTGTTTTCTCTAGACCTGTCATCATTTGCATTTTTCTGTTATTGACCTTTGTTCTGCCTTCTTCAGTGTTCCTGTGGTAGGGCAGACACAGCCATTGTTCGCCTTCACCCACAGGGGGCGTCAATTCACCTGGTCTCGTCTTCTGCAGGGTTTATTGACTCGCCTGCTGTTTTTTCGGCTGTAGTAAGAGATGCACTTGGTGATCTAACTCTCCCCACTGATTCTGTTGTCCTATTGCACGCAGATGTTTTACTGGTGTCCGCCGCTGCGAAGAAGCCACCACTTGTCTCCTAAAACACCTGGCAAAGAAGGGTTTCAAGGTATCTAAGACTAAATTACAGTTTTGCAGAGACATTGTAAAATACCTGGGCTTTGAACTCTCCCAAGGTCAAAGAAGGCTCTTAAAGTAACGAATCCATCTTATCATCGACACTTAACGTCCGAGCACTAAACATGCTTTCATAGCTTTCCTGGGACTGGTCAACTACTGCCGTCAGTGGATTCCTGACTGCTCATTCTACGATAAATGAATCAGGACAGCCATCTCACACAACGATCCGCTTTAACAGCCTCTGACATGGACTGCTGATCTGGAAAAGGCCCTATGTTTTGCTCCAGCGCTGGGCCTGCCTAACTATCAAAAAACGTTCCATCTAAAGGTCTGTGAGCACGGGGCACCGCTATTGCTGTATTGGCACAGGAACATGGGGGGGAGTGAGACCATGTGCTTTCTTATCTAAAACTTTAGATGCTGTGGCACAAGCTTTGCCTGCCTGTCTCAGGGCTGTGGCCACCTGTGCGATGGATGGTACAAGATTCTGAGAAGATTGATCTCTCTTGTCCTTTAATTTTGTATTCTCTATATCAGGCTAAACAAGTGCTACAGAACCTTCAAACACAACATATGAAGGCTTGGATCTGGGTATGAGATTATCCTTTGTCCTACAAGTAACTTAGAGATAAAATCCACCTCTTCTTTTGACACCCTCAGATATGCTCTGGCACGCTTGATCAATGCACAAGATGACAGGCTAGTGGAAACAGATCATGACTGCTGCTTAGAGATTGTTCACTCCACTAGTATACATCCTGATATGTCTTCCACATCAACAACTGGTGAATCTGTGGACGTGCAAGGTAATACGCTAGCTTATAGTATTGCTAAAGAAGCAGCCTGAAAACAGATTTTCTTTCCTGACTTTGATACTGATCTGATCAATACATGTATTCTTGCTAGCTCTTTGATTCCAGATGTAGATTTATTGTCTTTACAAGCTTCAGCCACGCTGACTGATTCCTCTTTTTGGCAAGCTCAAGGTGCCTACGTTGCTTCTGATGGTTTATGGTATTGTGCTGATGGTTGTTTGTGCCTGCCATCTCATTGTCTTCCGTTCCTCGTGCACATCGCGCATGAAGAGGGGATAAAGAAGATATGAAGGAACTCTTTTACATAGCTAACATGCTCGGAACAATTAATTCCTTAATATCTAGATGCTTGGTGTGTGCACAGAATACGTTCAAATATCTTCTGGTTTTGGTAGACAAGTTTTCTAGGTGGGTGGAAGCTTTTCCATGTGCTCGAGAGAATGCAAAGGTGGAGTCCTAGTGAAAGAAATAATATCTCATTATGGCGTGCCCTATGCTATTGACTCAGATAAAGGAACACCTTTTACATCACAGGTAACACAGAATTTGTGTAAATATCTTTCACTGTCCTTGCATTTTCACATTCCTTATCATCCACAGTGATCAGGTATAGTAGAAAGAACAAATAGGACACTGAAAGAAAAATTGACTAAAGCAATGCAAACTATGGGGAGTAAAAACTGGGTTGATCTGTTACCTGCAGTTCTAGCTAAAATGAGAATGACACCATCAAAAGACATGCACATGTCCCCATATGAAATTATATTTGGCAGACCATCTCCCGTGCCATGGAGGAAAGGTAAACCCACGATAGGAACAACTGATCTTGATGTACATATTGCTGAATATTCTGCTGCTCTAATAGATACTCTAACTAAACATTATGAACAAATTGCTGATGTGACTTTAATACCCTCAACAAAACCCACACATCCTTTTAATGTGGGAGATACTGTTCTGGTAAAATCTTTGACCCCCAGAAAACTGGGAGATTGTAAATATGACGGACCAGCAGAAATAATCGCTATTACTCATACTGCTGTCTTAACTGATTTATTTTCCACAGTGGATCCATGCTACTAGGCTGAAGAGATGTCCTGTCGGTGTGAGACCAAAAGATAAATAAATGCGTGTGTATTATTATCTTTCTGTCTCTGTGATTTTTGTTTCCTAGACTAAAGACGTGCTGCAGTGATGTCCAACCCATGACGTGACGTTGATGGAGTGACGTGACACAGAGGGATCGCCTTGGATTGCCACGGGATGACTTTACTTCTTCTATTAGTGTACCATTACTGGTGGTGTCTTAGCGCCTCAAGAGGGGGGACAAGTGCAAATTGGGCGTGCCCGCACTCTGAGCACTGTAGCGTCAAGAAAGGCAATAGTTCACCACTAGTAGTTATTTATGAGTTTGACATTGTGAACAAGGTTTTTCACACACACGAGTTTGCACTCAACCTGTCATGTTTCTGTGTATTCTTCATTGTGGGCAAAATTCTTTGTATGAGTATGTTTCATGGTATGTTCCTGCGCCGCGTTCGATGGCCTATTGTCCGCCGGCGACTTCTTAAAAGCTCTGAGTTTTATTCAACAATGTTTCTTATGAATAAAAGGGGGGAATTGTAGGAAATATTTAATTCTTATTGTGTTTCATGATATTCTGTGTGTGTGAGAACAGAGTGTCTTTCTTTACCACGACACAAGCTGCACTTTCAATAAACAGATTCTATAGTAGTTTATGTTAAAGGTCGTAAAACTGTTGAACGCCCGTAAATGCAAAACTACTCCTAAATTTATGTTCTTCTTTACCTTATCTTTTAAAAGCATTCCAGACTGGATGTAAACACTCCTGCATCCATCTTTTGTTTGGTTCTTTGTGTGTGTGTGCGTATATATACTCCTGTCTCCCACAATAAACTTTGAACGTCTCACTGAACACTGACTTGTGTGCTTCATTGAGGGGTTCCCTGAGCTCAGGCGGGACAAGCAGAATACAGGCGGAGCACTAAGTAGACCAAAGAGGGTCACACACACACACACACACACACACACACACACACACACACACACATCAACCGATTCTTACAGCTTTCCCCCCAAAAAAACACTGTGAATATGTAATTAATACCAGGCTTATGAAAAGAAATGAAAACATGTAAATTATGATGTCTACCTCTCTCTCTCTCTCTCTCTCACACACTTTATTGAGCTACACATGACATTTCTGAGTCCTGCTCATCAGGGACAATTTAATAATTATGATTTATACATATTTCATCATGCTTTTCAAACTCATTTCCCATTTTGTGACTCTGATACAGTATGAGGAGGAGAAAAAGTCAGATAGTTTTCTAATACTACACAGTTTGCTTATCCTGTGAAATGTTGTTACACAATAGTTCTCCATAACAGTCACAAAATACATCAAGTCTATTGCAACTGTGCAATAACACCTTTTTAAATTGTGCAATATTATATTCGCTATTGCAATTTGAAATTTAATTGAAAGTGTAACTATTGTATTGCTTTTTCTTTTACTTTTGTATTTATACACTGTACTGTCCCTACTTTACTTTTCTTTGCTGTTGTAACATAGAAATTTCCCCACTGTGGTATATATTATCTTATCTTCTCCTTATCTTATCTTATCTTATCTTATCTTATCTTATCTTAGTGATGCATCTCTATTGATATACTGCAGCTCAGACTTGTGAGATTTAGTTTCAGATGAAGAGCTGCCAAACACACTGAGATTCATACAGAAACATTGGATGCTGAAAGCCACAGAGAAAGAAGAGAAGGAGGGGAGGATTGAGGGAGTGAGGAAGAGTCAGATAACGCTGATACCTCACACTGGTGAATGATGGATGACTATGTACAATATGTTTACATTATTGTGTTTTAAAGGTGAGATAATAAATATTGAGATATAGGAGTTGAAAGAGGAAGAGACGTCAGGAGGACTACAGGCTTGTCTGAAGTGGGTTACACTTTAAAAAAGAGGAAGTAGAGAGAAGGAACACCAGCTCTAATCTCAAATGTTAGGAGAAACAAAAGAGCCAATTTTGCACCAAACAGCTTCAGTCATGAGAAATAAGACCACAATAATTTATAAACTTATAAAACTGTAATTTTTCAGAGTGGATGTGAGTTGTGTACTGTGGTGTTATGATTATTGAGAGATTTTTGATGTGAGCTATGAGTTAGTGTGGTGTGGTTCCTCTCTTTTACAGAGTGTTATTGTGTCGTATCACATCCTCCAACTCAGCACCTGCAGTCGCTCCCAGCTGCAGCAGTGCAGTCTCTCTACAATCTGACTGAGGGAGGTTTTTGTACGACTCTATAACACTGTGTGAACCAGTGGCCAGAGATGCTATGGTAACTCTGACAGTAGTAATCTGCTGCATCTTCAGTCTGGATTCCACTGATGGTCAGAGTGAAATCAGATCCAGATCCACTGCCACTGAAACGAGCTGGAAAACCTGACTGTAGCTGATTTACAAGTTTAATCAGGAGTTTAGGAGCTTCTCCAGGTTTCTGCTGATACCAGTGTAAAAGATCCCCATATGAGCTGTGATGATACACTGCCTGACTGGTTCTACAGTTGATGGTGACTGTTTCTCCAGGACGAGCAGATTTCACTGCAGGAGTCTGAGTTACTGTGACTTGACCTCTGCATTCTGTAAAAATATATATTATAATTCACAATGAAACTGAAACATTATAATACATAAAAATGTGAGATGATTGTAGAGATAAAATCTGAAGCAGTGTCTGACCTTGAGTCCAGAGGATCAGTGTCCAGATGAAGACGGGGATCAAAGTCATGGTAGCTGTGGGTGAAGTTGCTGTAGCAGCAGCTCTCAGTCATGAAGTGTGAAAGTCACAGCGCTATAAACACTCCCAGAGCACTGAAGCATGAGCTGCTAATGCAAAGTTGAACCTCTCTTTATGGAAACCTGTGTGTGTTTGTGTGTGTGTGTGTGTGTGTGTGTGTGTGTGGTCACTGTAGTGTAATAGAGGTTTTTGTAGATGATTTCATTAGAATGTATCACTGTGGTGGACTTACGGTGAAGGAAGCAAACGCATCATTGGTGCGTCACTTTTATTTCTTCTAGAAGTCTAATAATGAAGAAAAATAACTTCTGTGCATCATTACAAATGCATATTTTTATCAGTAAAATGTTGGAGATAATTCTAAACTGTGAAGGATATGCAAATAATAAATTTGTGAATACTGAAGATCAAGATACCCAATGTGTGTGTGTGTGTGTGTGTGTGTGTGTGTGTGTGTGTGTGTGTGTGTGTGTGTGTGTGTGTGTGTGTGTTGGTGAGTGTAAACTTGCTCACTGGTTTATATCTGAAGTTTTGCGTAAATAGTTCTAACTCTCTCTGTGCTGATGTAAAATACAGACGAATGCTGCTGTGTGTCTACTCTAGATTCAATACTTTTTTTTTAATTTAATTTAGAAAATATAGGGACATTTACACGGTCGGAGGTTAACTCAGATGTGTCTGATAATGTATGTTACTTTGCCATGCTACCACATATGCCATGTATACCAACATACAGTGCTGTCAAAAATATTTGTGCCAACCTGATTTTTTTTTATTTGTCAAATTTAAGTGATTCAGACCATCAAAAATATTTTAATAAAATATTTTAATAGTTAAATTTTGGATTGCGAGCAGAATTCGTTTTAGAAGCGTGCCCACTTTGTCAATCGTGGCTATTTCGTCCAACTCTTAAATCTGCAAAGCAGCCCTAGACCATCATACTACCATCACTGTTGACTGCTGGTAGGACTTCCGTTTTAGGAAATGTTGTGTTAATTTTATTGCTCTGTATCCTTAGTCAGCGCTCCTCCATCTAAATTTGAGATTTCATCTAGGCATCATGAGTCTCCTGCTCTTGCTTTTGCACATCACGTTTGCCTGTGTCTACTCCAAACTCTGTGTCTGGAATCAAGTATAAGCAATAAGCAGGAAATTAACTGAAGGTTACAATCATAATATCTTGCACAAATTATTCTTGTAATAGTAATAATCCTTCTAACATCCACATATTGTCTCAGCAATCACAGGTACTCTGAAATTGTGTGTGGAGCTCATGTGGAACATCTGCATCTCACATTTCATAACTGTCCCTGAAAAATATTGGAGTATAAACAGAAAGGTTACACATAAAATAATGAGTAAAGTGGAAACTACCTGTAAATCTAACAGCTAAATACTTTTCACAGCACTGTACATTTACATCTACTACTGCACAGAGCTTTATCAGTAATCTCCCACAGTTAAAAAGAGAGGAATTGAGGCTAATGGATATGGACCATGACAGATGGGTATTAATACGAGGTTTACTGTATATTGGATTCAAATAATTAAATGTTAAGATGAGACAGCACAAGTGTGGGAGGGACAAAGCAGAGAGACCAGGGACTCTCAGTGGTTTTTATTTACATAAACATGTATGAAGTTTAGACGCTCGATAGTTATTAGCTCTAAATAGACGTGCATGAGTCTGCTGATCTCTCATGGCGACTCTACGGTAATAAATCCAGCTTTAATGCTGAAATGATAAAAATAATGCTGCATCTCAGAAAAGCTATCCTGATACTGTATGGCCTGGTGTTCCTGACTTTTAATACAACTCGTCTTTTTTTAACTAAATTCTTTAGAACAGATAAATAACTTGATTACATCTCTTTGTACCTCTGTACAATATGCTTATCCATCTCATGACACAAACCTGTTTCAACAGTTTTTAGCAGGAAAATATCAAACCTTAAATCATTGAGTTAACATACTTTCAGGGTTTCATTCCATAGTCCTGTTTATTCTGAAACGCATTTCTGTATCTTAGATGTTTTTGTCATGTCACTACTCACCTCTTCCAGTCCTTCAGCAAAAATGTATTGCTAATACATAGTAACAACTCCTTTGTGAATAGAATAGTTTTATCTGTCTCTGATCATACAATAGAATGTGACTAGATAGGCTCCAGATCCTCTGTGGTCCTGACCAGCTTAAAGCATTAAGTGAAGATGAATGAATGAGTGTGAATGATGCTATATGAGTCTCACTGACCTAAGAGGGGCCAGCATCACTATCATGGGAGTGTACTGGGTGCTTGATCATCACTGTGCAATGAATTAACACATAATCACAGTGACTTAAATTAATCACGTGTTTATATTTTGGCAAACAGAAGCAACAGATTTTTTTACATACGAAAAAGATGAAAATAAATATACAGTAATGTAGGAATTAGTCTAAAAATGTCCCGTCCAGATTGGTAATTGATTTTTGTACGACTCACACTTTTTGAACAGGATGGAGCTACTGATGTAATGAGTTAAAAAGTTATACAAATTTTTTTTTTAAAAGAGATAACTTTACCCTGGTGTGACGCTTATTTATGCACAGTGAAGAGAGTTGTTAAAAAGGTGAGTTCTAATGCTTAGATGGTTTGCCAAATCTGGTACAAAGTGTGTTGCATTTATAGAAGAGAAAGGAAACACAGTGAACTGTCAGAGAGCTGATAGGTATGGAAGCAAAATAGTCTCATTAATAATTCACACAAAAGACAGGATGCACACATGCGTATCCCAATTCACATGCGTGAAACCCAATTCACGTGCACGGAAAAAAAATATATCCCAGTACCTCTCAGTGACGGCACCAAAGCAAAGTTGAAATCGTGCAGCTTTAATAAATTGTTATATTATGTATACATTATTTGAGCTGTTAATGAAATAAAAGCAAATCTGGTGGTATTCAGATATATCAGAATACCCTGTGACCCATAGAAACATTTATTCTTATTCATCTTATTCCCCCACTCTCATTGATCACCCAGGTTTGTCGACGGTAAGGTGATTGTTTGCTTTACATCCCAGTTCCCCCTCATGTCTGTGTTTCCTTCTGGCTCTCCCTTTTGGTTATGCTGTTATAGTTAGTCCTGCCGGAATCTCAGCTTGCACTCTACACTAAATATACATTCTCATTATACATTATGCGACTGCGACCATACCTAACTGTTATCTCTCCTCTTCTGCTCTCTCTCCTTCCCTCTCTCTGTCAAGCTACACATGTTGTTCCTGAGCTGCCAGTGATCCAGACTTCCTCTGCCCTCCGGACCTGTCTGACCCATACTGGTGTCCCGCTTCTGGTTGGAGATCTCGTCGCATGGATGCCCCGTGTGTCTCTTTGGAATGCGTCTGGTGTCTGGGGCTGGTTTCATGTTACCATAAAGACGGTTCTGGCCTCAACTGGTGTTAACAGGCTGCGGTTGCTCGATAGTTCAAGATTGCAATTGTCTCCAATAACTACCTGGATTCCATATTTACATCAATTAGCATGTTATAGCTGAACTGCCTGCCACCTAACACACTGTATAAATGCAGATCAATTCCTGCTCTCTGTTTCACCCAAATGAGGATGGGTTCCCTGTTGAGTCTGGTTCCTCTCAAGGTTTCTTCCTATTACCATCTCAGGGAGTTTTTCCTTGCCACTGTCGCCCGCGGCTTGCTCATCAGGGACAATCTGCTCATCTTGATTCATGCACACTTACATTCTATACGGACCTAAATAATTCTTTTGATTGAGTAAAGCTGCTTTGCAACAATGACAATTGTGAATTGGGTTTCACACATGTGAATTGGTATACGTATGTGTGCATCGTGTCTTTTGTGTGAATTATTTATGAGACTGATTTGCTTCCATAGTGAGTGAGTATATGACTGTAGTTTAGGCCAGAGGTGATTGTTGATTCTGTCATTTGGATTAACTGAAGATTTCGAGGTTAAACCTTGGAGGAAACTTCCACCAACTGTTATAGAAACTGACTGATTCAAGGCACAGGAGTTCTCAGGAAGTTCTGCAAAACAAAGGAATTGCAATTATTATTAATAATACTTTACTCTGTCTGTAACTGTGAGCTTTAATGAAGCCAGAATTAATTAATACCTTAATACTTATGTTTATGATCAGTACATGGATTATTTATTTCTATTTTAATAAATTAATTTAGTTATATTACTTTATTGTCTGTTTAAAATAATAAGAAATTCATAAATATGTAAATGTGGCTTAGGAGCTTAAACCCATTTTGTATCACATGTAGATGAAGTGTCTGAGTCAGTATTTAGTCCTGATTCCATTGAGACAGCTCTGTTCTAGACCCATTGCTTTTTCCCTCTACATGCTAAAATGATTGATTAACATGCCGTTAGCTTCCACTGCTAGGCTGATGACACACAGCTTTATGTTTTAACAAAGCCATCTTCATCATATACACTTTTTGTAGTGTGTGTGTGTGTGTGTGTGTGTTTGTGTGTATTATACGGCGCTGCTAAGCACCTGCAGTAGGTCCCAGCTGCAGCAGTCACACTTACACAGGTTTTTGTACGACTCTATAACACTGTGTGAACACAGCTTTACTACTGATGCTATGGTAACTCTGACAGTAGTAATCTGCTGCATCTTCAGTCTGGACTCCACTGATGGTCAGAGTGAAATCAGATCCAGATCCACTGCCACTGAAACGAGCTGGAAAACCTGACTGTAGCTGATTTGCAAATTTGATCAGGAGTTTAGGAGCTTCTCCAGGTTTCTGCTGATACCAGTATAAGTAGTGGCCGTTTGAGCTGTAATAATACACTGCCTGACTGGTTCTACAGTTGATGGTGACTGTTTCTCCTGGACGAGCAGATTTCACTGCAGGAGTCTGAGTTACTGTGACTTGACCTCTGCACTCTGTAAAAATATATAGTATAATTCACCATGAAACTGAAACATAATAATACATAAAACTGTGTATTTAAATGAAGAGATGATTGTAGAGATAAAATCTGAAGCAGTGTCTGACCTTGAGTCCAGAGGATCAGAGTCCAGATGAAGACGGGGATCAAAGTCATGGTAGCTGTGGGTGAAGTTGCTGTAGCAGCAGCTCTCAGTCATGAAGTGTTAAAGTCACAGCGCTATAAACACTCCCAGAGCACTGAAGCATGTGCTGCTAATGCAAAGTGGAACCTCTGTGTGTGTGTGTGTGTGTGTGTGTGTGTGTGTGTGTGGTCACTCTAGTGTAACAGAAGTTTTTGTACGACGGTTTCAATAGAATGTATCACTGTGGGTCACTTTCGGTGGAGGAACCAAACTCATCATTGGTAAGTCACTTTTACTTCTTTTAGGAGTCTAAAAGTAAAGAAAAATAACTTCCGCTCATCATTTACATGAGTTAAATAAAAAAAATTGGTGTATAGTTATCAGTAATTTATTTATAAGTAATTCTTTACTGTAAAATAGTAAAATAATAAATGAGTGAATAATAAAAATATAATAAATACTCTGTGTGTCCGTGAGTTTAAACCTGGTCACTGGTTCATATCTGAAGTTTAGTGTAAATTGTTCTAAAGTCTCTGTGCTGATGTAAAATACAGACGAATGCTGCTGTGTGTTTGTGTTAAACAATGAACATTTGTGTAATCAGATCCATTTACTACTATCACACAGGGAGCACTTTATATTACACATCAGTAAGAAGTGTTTAACACAGAATAAAGCTGATCAAAGTCTGAGTCGCTCCACAATATAACCAGTAACTAGTAAATCTTCTCCTGCTGAGTAGTTCTACTGAACTGCAGTCATGTGAATAAGCAGTAATGAGTAAATGTTGTGTAAGTGTGTGTAAATGTGTGTTTATTGTGTGTTTGTCTTCTCCAGCCGGTCCCACGGTGAAGCCCTCCGTGTCTCTGCTCCCTCCCTCCTCTCTGCAGCTGTCTGAGGGATCCGCCTCGCTGCTCTGCCTGCTGTCTGCCTACTCTCCACAGGGGGCGCTGGTGAGCTGGAGAGTGGACGGCTCAGAGGTGAAGGACCAGGTTCTGACCAGCGCAGAAGAACAGAAGAAGGACGGTTACACACGCAGCAGCACCCTGACCCTCAGCAAAGCAGTCTGGGAAAAGGGGGAGGAGTTTGTCTGTACAGTCTCCCATGCTGGTGTCAATCATCCGGTCACGTTCAGAAAGAGCCAGTGTGAAGACTAACAGCTCCAAGATAGAATTTAACACTGAGCTGCTTACACATCCATCTACAATAGAGTTTTAATTCTACACAATGCTGACATTTCTGTCTTTACTCTATTCACTGTCCTGTTGCTCTTCCTGTAGTTTTGCTCTGCTGAAATAAAGCTTCATTTTGGACATTGTGTCTTCTTTTATTCCAGTTAATAGTCATTATCAGTGTGATGAGAGAGTGTGTTTAGCTGTAGATTCAGTGCTGTGTGTTGTGCTTCAGTGAGTTTGGCTGAAGGAACTTGAACATCTGGTGAAAGTGCTGCTCTATCTTGGGAGAAAGAGGATCAATCAGCCGTCTTCATGTGAATTTCACTTCCTCTACACTGCTCTCTGATTTACTGCTTAACACTGACTCTGTGTGTTTAGCTGGGTGTGGAGCAGGAAGCTGCTTTCATCTCTTTCTTTACTGCAGGGTTTATGCTTGAGTGAACTGACAGGTAAAGACTAATTTTATATTAATAAGATGTAGGAGTTCAGATCAAATCAAAATCAAATTCAAATTTATTTGTCACATACACAGTCATACACAGTACGAAATGTAGTGAAATGCTTACACGACCGCCAGTGACCTTAAAAAGAGAATTAAAACTTATAAGTAATAAATATCAATAGAAGAAATATGATAAAAAATTAAAAAAAAAATTTAACTAGAAAAAATAGAACCTGAAAATAGAAATAGAAATATATTGTATACAATAGAACCTGAAAATTGAAATATATTGTATACATAGAACTATAATTTTGTGCAAGTATGCATAGAAAAAGTGACTTTGTGCAATGGTTATTAAAGTGACTTTGTGTAATGGTCCAGAATGTAAACGTGAACATGTAGTGTAGATGTGATGTGCGTGGAGTTGTCCATATTGTCCATTGATGTATAAAGATTGATTGATTGATTTTGAGAATTGTGAAAATATTGTGTTAGTTTTGCCTAGTGGTGTGGTTGAGAGACCTTATCGCCTGCGGGAAGAAGCTCCTCCTCAGTCTCTCTGTGTTGGCCCTCAGGGAGCGGAATCGCTTCCCAGACCGCAACAGAGTAAACAGTCCATTGTTGGGATGGCTGAGGTCCTTCACGACCTTCCTGGCCTTGGTCCAGCACCGCTTGGTGTAGATTGAGTGCAGGTCAGGGAGCTCGATGCGGATGATGCGCTCAGCTAATCGCACCACCCTCTGTAGAGCTCGTCTGTCCTGCATGGTGCTGTTCCCAAACCAGGTCGTGATGTTTCCCGTCAGGATGCTCTCTATGGTGCAGGATTAGAAATTCCTGAGCACCTTGGAGGGCAGTCTAAAGTCTCTTAAGCGTCTGAGGTGGTACAGACGCTGCCGGGCTTTTTTTACCACGGTGTTGATGTGACAGGACCATGTCAGGTCCTGCGTGATGTGAACACCGAGGTATCTAAAGCTGTCCACTCTCTCCACTGGGCTCCTGTTGATGATGGGGGTCTGGTAGTTCCTCTTCTGCTTTGTACTGAAGTCCACTATCAGCTCCTTTGTCTTACTGATGTTCAGGAGGAGATTGTTTCTCTGGCACCAGTTCTCCAGATTTCCAACCTCCTCCAGGTAGGCCGTCTCATCGTTGTTGGTGATCAGGCCCACCACGACAGTGTCGTCAGCAAACTTGATGACGGTGGTGGAGTTGGTAGTGGCCACGCAGTCAGAGGTGTACAGAGAGTACAGCAGGGGGCTCAGAACACAACCCTGGGGGGCTCCAGTACTGAGAGTGATGGAGGCTGAGACATGGCTGCCCATCCTTACTGCCTGTGGTCTGCCAGTCAGAAAATTGGAGATCCATTGACACATGGATGAGCTGAGTCCCAGGTGCTCCAACTTGGTGGTGAGTGTGGGGGTAATTATGGTATTAAATGCAGAGCTGTAGTCGATGAAGAGCATTTTCACATAATTCCCCCTCCGAGTGTCCAGGTGAGTGAGAGATGTGTGGAGGAGATGTGAGATTGCATCGTCCGTGGAACGGTTTGGACGGTATGCAAACTGTAATGGGTCCAGTGTGTCTGGTAGTGAAGAAATGATGAAGTCTCTGACCAGGCGTTCAAAGCACTTCATCACTACTGAAGTGAGGGCTACAGGGCGATAATCATTGAGGGAAGCAGAATGAGGTTTCTTTGGGACTGGAACAATAATGGACTCTTTGAAGCATGTGGGGATCACCGACTGAGATAAAGAGATGTTGAATATCTCTGTGAACACAGGTGCTAGCTGGTCTGCGCAGGCTCTGAGAATGCGGCCTGAGATGCCATCTGGTCCTGCTGCTTTCCTGGTGTTCACTCTCTTGAAGGCTCTCCTCACGTCGTGCTCGGTGATGATGAACGCGCTTCCGGTGCTGGCAGTGACTTCCTGTCTGCAGCCATTAGCGCCGCTAGCATTAGCATCGCTAGCGTCTTTAGCTGCAGCCTCGAAGCGAGCATAGAAAGTGTTCAGCTCATCTGCCAGAGTCACATCTGCGTTTATCATACCGGATGTTGGTGCTTTATAATCCGTTATTGTCCTGAATCCCTGCCACAGGCTCCTAGAGTCACTCTGTTGGAGTTGTGACTCTAGTTTCCTCCCGTAGCGCTGCTTCGCCTCTTTCACCGCCTTCCGGACGCTGTATGACGCAGCCTTGTATGGTTCCATGTCCCCCGACGCGAGTCCCGTGTTGTAGGCAGCGGTGCGAGATTTCAGAGCGTCACAGATGGTTTTATCCACCCACGGCTTCTGGTTGGGAAACGTTTTAATAGTCTTTTTCTCCACGGTATCATCCGCTAGTTTCCCGATGAATCCCACAACCGCTTCCGTAAACACGCTGACGTCACCATCGGAGCTGTTTCTGAACATGTCCCAGTCTGCGTCATCGAGTGCGTCCTGTAACGCGGCCACCGATTGGTCCGTCCAGCGCGCGACCTCCCTCTGAACCGGAACTTCCTGTTTCAGCCTTTGTTTGTATTTTGGCATGAGGAAGATGGCGGCGTGGTCGGATTTACCAAACGGAGGGTGTAGCAATGATCCAGTGTCCTTTCGCCCCTGGTGGGGCAGGTGATGTGCTGATAAAAGTTTGGCGCTGCGCGTTTGAGGTTGGCACTGTTAAAGTCCCCCGCCACAATAAGCGCAGCGTCCCGGTGTTGTGTTTGTTGCTGTGTGAGTGCCTCATGCAGCTCGCATAAGGCAGTGTCCGTGTCCGCTTGTGGTGGAATATAAACGGCGCTGATTATGACCGATGTAAACTCCCGAGGAAGGTAAAAAGGACGACACATGATGGACAGTAGCTCCAGATTTGGTGTGCAGGAGCGTGTGAGAGGAACAACACTCGCGCTGTTGCACCAGCTGCTGTTTACCATTAAACAAACGCCGCCTCCCCTTGACTTCCCCGAGTCCCGCGTCCTGTCCATGCGGTGAACCGAGAAGAACTCGGCCGGCTGGATGGCGTGGTCCGGCACCGCTGGGTTCAGCCATGTCTCGGTGAGGCAGAGGAGGTTGCAGTCCCGAATGTCTCTCTGGAACTTTATCCTAGCCCTGAGGTCATCGAGCTTGTTTTCCAGTGACTGGACGTTGGCGAGCAGGATGCTAGGCAGAGGTGTGCGGTATGCACGGGCTCTCAGCTTGTTCCTGACGCCGGCTCGTTTCCCTCGAGGCCGCCGTTTCGCGTCGCGTCTTTTGTTGTCCCTCAGGATCACACTCGGCCAGCTCGGATCCGGAGTTAAAAACGTCGAATTGTGAGTACATTGTATACCAATAGAAACAAGAGTGTCTCTATCATAACTAATGTACTCCATGGTGGTAATTTGACTGGTTTTAAAACGGTAAAAACTAACTTAAAGAACAAAAACAAAGAAAATCTGGTCGGAGCAGTCGTGACGGCAGCCGACCTCACCGGCGCCATCTTGGTTTCCATTCCTACTTGTGTCAAAACTGTACACTGAATTTAAACTGAAAATCAGCCTCCGACTTTCTCTTACCCCAGAATCCAGTAGACCTACTGAGAACAGTGTTTTTGTCCATTCTGGACTCAGTATAAATGAATCAGTGCATAACTGGACACACTTATAAAGCTGGTCACACCCTTCAGATTAAATTTAGAAAATATAGTGACATTACCACATGGATGTGGTGAGGGAGGACATGCAGGAGGTTGGAGTGAAAAAAGTAAGATGTGGTAGACAGAGACAGATCGAGACAAATGGTCTGCTGTGGCGACCCCTAGTGGGAGCAGCTGAAAGAAAAAGAAGAGACATTTTTACTGTCTGAAGTAGTCTTAGAACATCTCATCTCCTTTAATGTGTTTTATTAATAATGTATGTACGTTGCTGTGCTACCACATTAAACATACATTTACTTCAACTACTGCACAGAGATTTCTTAGTGATCTGCCAGAGTTATTAGGTATGACTGGATCACTGTCTGACCCCAGAGAACTCGATCAGGTGACTAAATGCTTAGAGTAAACATTATATTATACTTTAAATAATGTAGCTCCATTTAAAAGAAAAAATTATTATAGAGAATATATTTATCACTTGTACATAGACGGCTCCTTTTAGCCCCTCTCTTGAATCTATCTTCTCTGTCCAAAAGTCAAACATTCTAATCCTCAATCCTGTGTCCTTTGTCCTTTATGTGATGATATAGTGTTGTTTTGGGCCCTGATGTATTACTCTTTCTGTGTTGATACATGTGGAGCTCTGAACACTCGTCACTGCAGTGGATCAGGAATATTATATTTAACTATCAAACATACAGAAAGAAGAAATAAAAGGTCTCAAAAAATAGGAGCTAAAACCTTTTAAAAAAAGAAACCATGAAGAATTTTAAGACAAACAGTAAAAAAGTCAGCTAATACATGCGACTGTGATCATAACTACCTGTTCTCTCTCTCTCTCTCTCTCTGTGCTGGGTGTGAGGAGAGTGCTTGGATGGCTGTTCAGCGTTTTGTCAAGTTGTGGAAGGACTGAAATTGCCCCCCAATTTATTTATTTATTTTTATTAGTAAATGTTACTAATGAGAAAAAAGTTAAAGGTTTATAGTGAGAGAGAGAGAGTGAGCGGGGCATCATGGCCTCTGAGGCTGGTCAAGAGACACTTTCTCTCCGACATGGCATTACTGTAGGTGTGTGGTGGAGGACGGAGTAGAGGTGGAGGAGGTGCTGCTAGTGGTGGAGAGCAGGTCAGGTGTGAGAACATCTATTCTGCTTCCCGGATAAACAAAGCAGTGGTTGTGGTTTAAACCAAGATAAACCTTGCGAGTACACAAACAAAAAGGGGGAGTATGTGTAAGAGGCTCAGCGGTTCAAGTTACCCCTTTGTCTATCGCCACAACACGAGTCGTAATATCAAATGTGCCCCTATTTATTAGAACGAGGAAATTATGAAGGAGCTGGCCTGCTTGAATAAATTTGTTTGCCCCACGTTCTGCCTTTCTGCCAGCAGATTTTAATAGTTTTTAACGACATAAAAGGAACACTTAATGTAAAATTCTACTGTAAAGAGGGGGAGACCTGCTTCATAGTTTTTGCCACCTTGGCGCGACTGAAGTGCTTTGACTGCAGGCGATATCAGACATGAAAGGCAGCGCTGTCTGCACTGGGTTGTTCAGGGGGCGATTCGGCCAAGATAAAGCAGGAGCAGGGCGGGGACAGCCAGCAGGAAAAACCTGACTGGAGAGGTACAGAAGCCACAAATCTGCACACCACCAATGACACCTAAAGACACACCGACACCTAAAGACACACCGACGCCTAAAGACACACCGACGCCTAAATACATACCGACACCTAAAGACACACCAACGCCTAAAGAGAGCACTACAGCCAAACCGAAGGGAAAAAAAGGAGACATCCACAACAGAACCCACCACAAAACTGAAAACCTGCAGTCAGACCCTGAAAGCCGCAACACAGGAAAATGAAGAACCAGGGTGCAGCTCAGCACACACAGCATACACACACACCAACCGATTCTTACAGCTTTAAAAAAAAAAAAAACACTGTAAATATGTAAATAACACCAGACTTATGAAAAAAAAGAAAACATGTAAATAAGTTTACAATTCTTTTCTTTAATAAAGTGTGTTAAGATCTCCCTTTTTCTCTCTCTCTGCGCATGCGCTGGGTGTGAGGGAGCGTGCGAAAGGCTGTTTGGCGTCCTGCCAAACTCTCTGGAGACTGCTTATTTAATTTTTTTTTTTTTAATTAGTAAATGTTTTTTAGTTAAATAAAAGTTTAAAGTGAGAGAGAGAGCGAGCAGGCACCATGGCCTCTGAGGCCGGTGTGGAGACTGTCCCTCCGGCATGGTGTCAGGTGTGTGCCGGAGGACGGCGTGCAGATTGAGGACGTGCTGCTAGCGGTGGGGGAGCAGATCGGGTGCGAAAACGGAGCCGTGCACCCGGGGAGCTCGCACGGCGACACCACCGGGAGACAGCGGCAGCGGCACGGTGGGGGAGCACCGAGGAATCCGTGCCTGCGGTGGGCCTCGCCGACACACCGGAACTCCAACAGGTCAGTACTGAACACACCGGCAGCACTGAGACACACCCTGCGCTCGGCGCTGAACCCAACACCGGTACCACTGTACACAGCGCGAGCGCAGAACCTGATGCCGGTACAGTGTTCAGTGCTGACAGTGACCACGCCCCCAACGTCTGCACCGACACACAGCAGCCACAGACCAACGTACCACCACAGACACCTAAAGACACAAAACCGAGAAGAAAACGTCTCGGGTTACTTTGTTGTAGCCCTGTTCCCTGAAAAGGCGGGAACGAGATGCTGCGTGAAAACGCTATGGGAATATCTTTTCGTGTTGCCGGTTGTGAAGCATGTGTGTACCAAACACACCAAATTTTGGCTTATATAACCTCGGTCAGGTGACGTCATCTGATTAGATGCACCTGCAGTTTATAAATAGGAGTGAGCCGGCAACATTCCTCAGATTAATTGTCTGAACGGACGTCCGGTCACGTGGGCAGTGTGGCATTGGGACGCAGCATCTTGTTCCCGCCTTTTCAGGGAACAGGGTTACAACAAAGTAGTGTGACAGGAACATCGAGACTATAAAATCTAATAAATGTGTGCGGAGAGGACCAGCCCGCCGTGTCACACACTTGTTGCAGGGGAATACCTCTTTCAATTCAATTCAATTTTATTTGTATAGCGCTTTTAGCAATTTTCATTGCCGCAAAGCAGCTTTACACAGTCAAAAGAATTATTTAAGTTTGTCTGAAATGTGAATTTGTATGAATCAAAATGGTCAGTTTGTCCCTGGTGAGCAAGCCGAGGGCGACAGTGGCAAGAAAAAACTCCCTGAGATGGTAATAGGATGAAACCTTGAGAGGAACCAGACTCAACAGGGAACCCATCCTCATTTGGGTGAAACAGAAAGCAGTAAATGATCTGCATTTATACAGTGTGTAGGGTGGGAGGCAGTTCAGCTATAATAGCTTATGTTAATTGATGTTAATATGGAGTCCAGGTAGTTATTGAAGACCCAGGTAGACTTGTAAGAAATTCTAGTCATGAACTATAGAACTGTCAAGTCCCCAGAGGAACAGTTGCCAACACCAGACGAGGCCAGAACCATTTTCTAGGTAGAGAGAATCCTTCCCAGACACCAGACGCATCCCAGAGAGACACACGGGTCATCCATGTGACGAGATCTTCAGCCAGAAGCGGGGCACCAGGATGGGTCAGACAGGTCCGGAGGACAGAGGGAGTCTGGATCACTGGCAGCTCAGGAACGACATGTGTAGCTCGACAGAGAGAGAGAGAAAGAGTGAAAGGGGGAGACAGGAGGAGAGAGGAAAGAGAAAGAGGGGGGGAAGAGAAGAAGAGGAGAGATGGCAGTTAAGTATGGTCACAGTCACACAATGTATAATGTGAATGTATATTAACTGTAGAGTGCAAGCAGAGACTCCGGCAGGACTAACTATGACAGCATAACTAAAAGGGAGAGCCAGAAGGAAACACAAACATGAGGGCTTCCTGACATGTAAAGCAAACAATCACCTCACCGTCAGCAAACCTGAGTGATCAATGATAGTGAGGAAGACAGCATCCAAACATACCAGTTCACCATAATACTCTACGTCCATGAGTCCCCCAGATCTGCTCCTTTACCTATGGCAAATCTATTTATAAAAATGCTTGGCTAAATAAATAGGTTTTTAGCCTGGACTTAAACACTGAGACTGTGTTTGAGTCCCGAACACTATTTGGAAGACTATTCCATAATTTTGGGGCTTTGTAAGAAAAAGCTCTGCCCCCAGCTGTATTTTTCATAATACGCGGTACTGACAAGCAGCCTGCATCCTTTGATCGAAGTAGGCGTGGCGAATCGTAAGACACTAGCAGTTCGCTCAGGTACTGCGGCGCGAGACCATTTAATGCTTTATATGTCAAGAGTAGTATTTTAAAATCAATGCGAAATTTCACAGGGAGCCAATGGAGTGAAGATAAGATAGGGGTGATGTGCTCATATCTTCTGGTTCTAGTGAGGACTCTCGCTGCTGCATTCTGGACTAGCTGAAGCTTATTTATGCATCTAGCTGAACAACCAGACAGTAAGGCATTACAATAGTCCAACCTAGAGGTGATAAAAGCATGAACTAGTTTTTCTGCATCGTTTAGCGACAATAAATTTCTTATCCTGGCAATAGTTCACATCAGAACCTAGAATACTTTACTCCCCTTGAAGCGAGTGAACTAATTTCAATCATCTCCTCTTCAAAATCGTCAACCTGTGAATTAGATCCGATACCGACACATTTTCTCAAGCAGATAGTTCCAGCAATAACAGAACCCCTGTTAAAAGTAATTAACTGTTCACTCAGCAGTGGGTATGTCCCTAAATCCCTTAAATTAGCAGTTATTAAACCACTATTTAAAAAACCTGACCTTGACCCCTGTCAGCTTTCCAATTACAGGCCGATATCAAACCTCCCGTTTATCTCTAAAATTCTGGAAAAGGTAGTATCACAACAGCTATGTTCATATCTACATAGGAATAGCATACATGAATTGTATCAGTCAGGATTTAGGCCTCATCACAGCACAGAGACAGCACTCGTTAAAGTAGTAAATGACCTCCTAGTGGCCTCTGATCAGGGTTGTGTCACTATACTTGTGATACTCGACCTCAGTGCAGCTTTTGACACTATTGATCATAATATTCTCCTTTACAGATTAGAAAATGTAGTAGGAATTAAGGGAACGGCCCTCTTATGGCTCAGATCCTATTTGACTGATCGTTATCAGTTTGTAGATTTAGATGGTGACCATTCCTCATGTTCTCAAGTTGAGTTTGGTGTTCCACAGGGTTCTGTTTTAGGCCCACTGCTTTTTTCCCTTTACATGCTTCCTCTAGGCAACATAATTCGTAAACATGGTATTAGTTTTCATTGTTATGCTGATGACACACAAGTATACGTTTCAGCAAAACCAGATGAGAAAAACCAGCTTACTAAAGTTGAGCAATGTGTGCAGGACATAAGAGATTGGATGCTAATTAATTTCCTTCTGCTTAATCCTGATAAGACAGAAGTTCTAGTCATAGGACCACAAGCAGCTAGAAGTAAGCTTTCTGATCACAATGTGATTTTAAATGGCCTTTCTGTTCCATCAAGTGCAACAGTAAAAGACGTCGGTGTGATTATAGATTCAAGCCTTTCATTTAAAGCACATGTAGATAATATTACCAGGATAGCATTCTTTCACCTCAGAAATATTGCCAAGATAAGAAATATATTGTCACTAAACGATGCAGAAAAACTAGTTCATGCTTTTATCACGTCTAGGTTGGATTATTGTAACGCCTTACTGTCTGGTTGTTCAACTAGGTGCTTAAACAAGCTTCAATTAGTCCAGAATGCCGCAGCGAGAGTCCTCACTCGAACCAGAAGATATGAGCACATAACCCCTATCTTATCTACATTGCATTGGCTTCCTGTGAAATTTCGCATCGATTTTAAAATACTACTCTTGACGTATAAAGCATTAAATGGTCTCGCGCCGCAGTATCTGAGTGAACTGCTAGTGTCTTACAATCCGCCACGCCTACTTCGATCAAAGGATGCAGGCTGCTTGTCAGTACCGCGTATTATTAAAACTACAGCAGGGGGCAGAGCTTTTTCTTACAAAGCCCCAAAGTTATGGAATAGTCTTCCAAATAGTGTTCGGGACTCAGACACAGTCTCAGTGTTTAAGTCCAGGCTAAAAACCTATTTATTTAGCCAAGCATTTTTATAAATAGATTAGCCTTAGGTAAAGGAGCAGATCTGGGGGACTCATGGACGTAGAGTATAAGGTGAACTGGTATGTTTGGATGCTGTCTTCCCCACTCTCATTGATCACTCAGGTTTGTTGACGGTGAGGTGATTGGTTGCCTTACATCTCTGGAAGCCCTCATGTTTGTGTTTCCCTCTGGCTCTCCCTTTTTAGTTATGCTGTCATAGTTAGTCCTGCCGGAGTCTCTGCTTGCACTCTGCACTAAATATACATTCACTTTTTACATTGTTCGACTGTGACCATACCTAACTGTTATTTCTCCATCTCTTTGCTCTCTCCCTTTCTGCTCTCTCCTCTCTCTCTCTCCCTCTCTCCTTTTTCCTCTACCTATCTCTCTGTCGAGCTATACATGTCGCTCCTGAGCTGCCAGTGATCCAGACCCCCTCTGCCCGCTGGACCTCTCTAACTCATCCTGGAGTCCTGCTTCTGGTTGGAGATCTTATCACATGGATGCCCCCGTGTGGTCTGCCTGAAATGCGTGTGGTGACTGGGGTTGGTTCCACTTTTCCATGAAGGTGGTCCTGTCCTCGACTGATGCAGACAGCTGTTCTCTGAGGACCTGTGACTTCAGTCGCTCAATAGTTCAGGACTGAAAGCCTCCAGGAACAAACTGGACTTTAATCTTACACATCTCCTCTTATATTGAACTTCCAGTCTTGCATATTATTATGCACATCAATCCCTGCTATCTGTTTTCACCCAGATGAGGATGGGTTCCCTGTTGAGTCTGGTTCCTCTCAAGGTTTCTGCCTATTACCATCTCAGGGAGTTTTTCCTTGCCACTGTCGCCGTCGTCCTAGGTTTGCTCATCAGGGACAATCAGGGACAATCATATCATTTTGATTCATACACATTCACATTTCATACAAACTTAGTTCTTTTGATTGTGTAAAGCTGCTTTGTGATGATGTACAGATGGAGCCGCGGCCGTGTGAATTGCGTACGAATGGCGTAAGGCTGCCCTATGCACGCCGTAATCCCCCCTCCTTTTCCTTCGAGAAAGGCGTGTCAAGGTTTCACAGTAAACACGCCCATTCAAGCCCTATTTATGCATTTACCTGGTTCCACCACTAGATGGCGCTTCGTTCTCAAGGACACGTTAACACAAGCCAGCAATTTAGCTGCGCTGAGTTGCAGTCACGTGATTTTAACAACCCACCCCCGCCCAACTGATGCTGCCAAACTGCACTAGAGATGAAGATGGCGGCTTAATGGACTATTCGCGGTAAGTGGTGTTTTAATTTATAAAATTTGTTTGGGATTAGTTTACAGTTTATTTCCCAGTTTAGTTTTTTATTGGCCGTTTTGAAAATCACTGGCAGCACCAGCAGCGGTCAGATGTAACTTTAGATAACTTTATGATCTGTTTACCAAGTCTGGAGTTAACATTACAGCTTACTGTCAGTGTCACAAACTCACAATGTCACTCCTTTTTAACTAAAAAAGACACTAAAGCTTCGAAAATACTAATAATGTCCCTATTACAAAAGCTGCACTACAGGATGAAGAGTGTTTGTGTTTTATAAAAATGCCTTAAGAGTCTGACCGCGTGTCTGGATAAATTCAGCATTTATTTATTCTTTGGGTAAGAGTTAATCTGCAGGTTATTTCTGTGAATATAATGTGATGCAGTTCATGAAGGACACAAGCTGAGGATAGGTGTACAGGAGCTAGCGAGCTAAACGCTTATAACAAGGTTTATATTTTTCTCAATTTGGCCGCGACTTTGCGCGGTAGCGCGAGCGCTTAGTTACCGAGCTGGATAAAAACTCTGAAGTGTTTATCAGTTAAGGAGTGGGGGGAGGGGAGGTGTGTGCGCGTGTGTGGGGGGCTTTAGTACTCGGGAAGTTATAGTTTGGCTTCAGAGATGAACTAATGTATACGAGTGTTATATCGCCTAACTTATTTGTATGAAAAGCGCATTAAGTAAATACTAGGTTAATTTAATGCAGACAATAATACAGACAGACCGGGGTTAACACTAACAAAGTTCAATGGTTAAAGTTATCCCAGTTTATTTACATTCCAGAATTCCCCAAAACAGTATTTTACACACTCTGTGGTGTAGGTTTACTAATATCCTTTATATTTATTACAACTAGATATTCTGTAAAGTTTATTTATCTTTGTCTTCACTAAATTCTCCTGTTGTCTTTAAGCAGAGCTCCGCTGTGGGGGATTGGGGGGTCAGACGGATGACGGTTGGCCTTTTGGAGCTACTGGAGGAGCCTGAACAAGCTGTTGCGGGAGCTGTAGCAGGGATGATGTCACAGTGCAACAGCTTTAGAATGATGTTTGGTCAGGTCTACTGTATATTCTGAACATAGAATTGCAAAACATTTGATACTTTAGGGGGGAAACAAAGAATTAAACAGTTCCATCTTTAATATTAAAAAAAAATGATATTTTAATATAAAAGAACCAGATAGAGACTGATAAGCAGCTGGTGTTATCCGGGTATTTTAATGACCTTTAAGCAAAAATTAAACATGTTTTCACCTGTTTAATACAAATTATTGTTTTACCTTTTGCTAGTTTTGAAAGAATAAATTTTATTCACACAAACAAATAAAACATGAAATCGCGTAAAACCAAATGAAACTATGGCAAAAATATATAAGCAGTAAAAATTACAGTAGTATCCTGTAGGTGATTCCTGTCCTGATAACAGGCGCTGACCCTCTGGATCTGTTTAGTTCTGTTAGTATTGTGTTCAAGTGTGAATGTTTATGGGGATTTAGTCTGTCTCTGCTGCCGCATCTATTCACCGTAGTGATAAGTGATTAATGTCCCATTAGATCTTTGATGGGGGAACGTTATGCTGGTTAAATGACTAAAGACATACTGATCCGTATGGACAGATATTTGTTCCAGATATTATGCGTTATTAATCGATTTGTTATGCCAATTTTTGACTATCAGCGAAAAAAAAAACATCAGCGAAAACATCAAAAATATAACGAAAACAAACTCAAGCAGAAGTTAAAATTTAAGCTTTACTTTGCAGCAAAATATTATCTACCGTTTTTTATTAAACGGAAATAGATAAAATACATAGCCCGCATTTGTATTCCATACCTACAACGACTGGTATAGATAAATTACAGATGTTACCGTGTCTTTAAGTATTATTAAGGATGTCATGAAAAATATCGCAATAAGTAGTTTTATTAATTAATTAAATTAATCATTAATTAAAAATAGCATAAGCATCATGGGTTGTGTATTGAGTGATTTAAATCTGTTTTATAAATCGTTTTTTATCCCTCTTTTTTACCACATCATCTTTTTATGAAACTATGTTGACGTAAGTTATGTTATATATATATTAAATATAGTAACCGGCTGCTTGGACACTGCAGTTAACTGAAGCAGTCAATGCTCCATCTGGCGGAATTATACAGCATTGCAACTATCTTTTTAGAAAGCGCATGGGGGCGTTTATGGGGAGGGGCACCGTTAACTACGTCATCGCGGGGGATCACATTCCGTGCACGGATCGATCATGGTCCTGTCACGGTCCTGTCATGGACCTATCATGCTCCAAGCGGCTGTTTGACGTGGCTCCCACTGTAAATCGTTAAAAGCGCTATACAAATAAAATTGAATTGAATTGAATTGAATATTTCTGAGGTGAAAGAATGCTATCCTGGTAATATTATCTACATGTGCTTCAAATGAAAGGCTGGAATCAATAATCACACCAAGGTCTTTCACTGTTGCATTTGATGGAACAGAAAGGCCATCTAAAGTTACGGTGTGATCTAAAATTTTACTCCTAGCTGTATGCGGTCCTATGACTAGAACTTCTGTCTTATCCGGATTTAGCAGAAGGAAGTTAATTAGCATCCAATTTCTTATGTCCTGCACACATTGCTCAATTTTAGTAAGCTGTTTTTTCTCATCAGGTTTTGCTGAGACATATAACTATGTATCGTCAGCATAACAATGAAAACTAATACCATGCTTACGGATTATGTTGCCCAGAGGAAGCATGTAAAGGGAAAAAAGCAGTGGACCTAAAACTGAACCCTGCGGAATGCCAAACTCCACTAGAGAACATGCAGAATAATCACCATTTAAGTCTACATACTGATAACGATGGGTCAGATAGGATCTGAGCCAGGAGAGAGCTGTACCCTTAATTCCTACTACATTTTCTAATCTGTGAAGAAGAATAGCGTGATCAACAGTGTCAAAAGCTGCACTGAGGTCAAGTAATACAAGCATAGTTAAACAACCCTGATCAGAGGCAAATAGAATGTCATTTACAACTTTAACGAGTGCTGTCTCTGTACTGTGATGAGGCCTAAATCCTGACTGATACAGTTCATTTATGCCATTTCTATGTATATATGAGCATAGGTGCTCCGCTACTATCTTTTCCAGAATCTTAGAGATAAAGGGGAGGTTTGATATTGGCCTGTAACTGGACAGCTGACAGGGGTCGAGGTCAGGTTTCTTAATTATTGGTTTGATAACTGCTAATTTAAAAGATTTTGGAACATAACCAATGCTGAGTGAAGAATTTATTATTCTCAACAGGGGTTCTGTTATTGCTGGTACTATCTGTTTAAGAAAATGTGTCGGTACAGGATCTAATATACAGGTTGATGAATTTGAAGAAGAGATGAGTGAAATTAGTTCATTCTCTTCAAGGGGAGTAAAGTATTCTAGGTTCTGATCTGACATGGCTAGATTAACATCTGCATCAATTACATTGTTCGGTTTCAAAACCTCAATTTTATGCCTAATTTTTAAAATTTTATTATTAAAAAAGTTCATGAAGTCCTCACTATTGCATGATGTTGTTGTGGAGATTTCTGCAGTGGTCTTATTTCTGGTTAATTTGGCTACAGCATTAAATAAGAATCTAGGATTATTTTTGTTATTTTCTATAGGAGTGAAGAGATATGTTGATCTAGCTACACTAAGAGCTTTTCTATAGTTCAGGATGCTCTCCTTCCATGCTATTTGAAATACTAGTAATTTAGTTTGACGCCATTTACGTTCTAATTTCCGAGCGGTCTGTTTTAAAGTGCGCGTGTGATCGTTATACCAGGGAGCAAGTTTCTTATCTCTAATAATTTTTCTTTTAACTGGAGCTACAATATCTAAGGTATAGCGAAATGTCGACTTTAAATATTCAGTCGCCTGATCGAGTTCTGTGGGGTCAGACGGTAATCTAATCGAAGTTGGGAACTCTGGGAGATTACTGATAAAACTCTGTTTGGTAGTTGATGTGAATGTACGTTTCATACTGTAGCGCGGCGCTGTGCGTACATTATTACTGTGACACACTTGAATTGAGACAAGATAGTGATCTGAGATAACTTCAGATAGTGGAATTGTGAATAAATTTCTTATACTTAATCCGAATAATATTATTAAATCTAAAGTGTGACCTGCTTTATGAGTGGGTCCTACTACACACTGATTTACTCCTACCAAGTCCAGTATGGACATAAATGCTGTTCTCAGAGGGTCTTCTGGGTTTTCAAAATGAATATTAAAATCTCCAGCAATTAACACTTTGTCTACAGAAACGACTAGGTTTGAAAGGAAATCTGCAAATTCACTAAGAAATTCAGAGTACGGACCTGGAGGTCTGTAAATGACAATTAGCGGGATCGACTGAGCTGACTTAATATAGTTAAATACACTTATGTTATTATAAAGAATTTCAAATGAATTAAATTTGTGTCCGTGTTTTTGTACAATAGTCAAATTGTCATTGTGAATAACTGCGACGCCTCCTCCTCTACCAGTTAACCGAGGCTGGTGTATGTAGCTGTATCCAGGAGGACTAGCTTCATTTAGAGCCACATACTCGTCCTGTTTAATCCAGGTTTCTGTTAAACAGAGTATATCAAACTCCTGATCCGTGATAATTTCATTAACTATAACTGCTTTAGATGTGAGAGATCTAATATTTAACAGTCCTAGCTTCAGATCAGAGGTGCCGGCTGCGCATTCAGTATGATCCAAGTTTGTGGTCTTTATGTTAATTAAATTACTAAAACAGACTGTCTGAGTCTTTCTAAATTTGTTTCTAGCTCGGGGAACAGACACAGTCTCAATACAGTGAACCCTGGGTGACGACTCTTTGCAGCTAGCAGACGGTTGGTTTAGCCTGTCTGTCTGCTCCCTGGCCTGGGCTCTGGATTGTCACCGATTAACTAGGCCTTTTCTAAGACTATGAGCTATACTGCAAGAAATGAGAGCAGCACCTTCCCGAGTGGGATGGACACCGTCCCGCCCTAACAGGCCAGCTTTGCCCTCAAAGGTCTTCCAATTATCAATAAAGCCCACGTTGTTTTCGGAGCACCACCTGGACATCCAGCGGTTCAGCGACCATAACCTGCTGTAAGTTATGTCACCACGTCTCATTGGGATGGGACCAGAGCATACTACTCCATCGGACATCGCCTTCGCTAATTTAAACACCTCTATAAAGTTATTCTTGCTAACCTCTGACTGACGAAGGCGTATATCATTAGCTCCAGCATGTCCCACTATCTTGGAGAACCTGTGCTGTCCTAGAGCCCTAAGATTACCTGCTATGTCCGGTGCTCTGGCTCCCGGGATACACCTAACCACTGCCGCTGGCGCCCCTAAAGGCCTGGCTAATTTCACGTGCCTCATTATAGAGTCTCCTATAACCAGAGCTCTTTCAGGTTTCTCAGTGGGTGCATCACTGAGGAGAGCAAACCTTTTGGACACGTGAAGCGCAGAAGAGGTGTGCTCCGGTGGGCTAGCCTTAGCGTTAGCTTTGGCTGAACAAGTATGCCGCCGAGTTGTCACCCACTCGCCCCGTTGTGAGGGCTCTAATGCCGGAGTCGGGGGCTGGTTATCTCCGCCTGCGGCACTCAGACTGTCCGCTACAGGAATAACACTGCTCTCACACTCTCTAACCCTCTCTAAAGTCTGGATGCGCTCCTCTAACGCTGATATCTTCTCCGTCAGAGTACTCACTAACACACACCTATCACAAATAAAATTACCACTAACGACGGAGGAAGAATGTCTAAACATCCTGCACTCTACACACTGAACGAGCTGAATATTAGACATGATAACGTACCTGAGTCAGAGTTTTAGTTGTTTGGAGCTGAATTCCGTTTGTTGTTCTTAGGAGAAGAAACTCACGTGTTCTCCAAAAAGCGCAGAAAAAGGCGAAGCCAAATAGTATGAGATGTAAAAACTAGTTGCTATTAATATTATTATTGTATAAATGAGAAATGTATGTAATTTAAACGCTAACACAAACGCAAACTTTCGCGGCAACGATACAAAAACAGGAAGCTACGTCAGGACACTACCTCTTGCTAGTGCAATAGATGAAGCAATCCCCCTGGTTGAATGAGCCCTGATTCCTAGAGGCGAAGTGAGCCCACGCGCCTCATAGGAGAGAGCAATAGCATCTCTCACCCAATGTGACATGGTCTGCGTAGTAGCGGCCGCCCCCCGGTTGCGGCCTGCATAGCAAATAAAGAGCTGCTCTGATCTACGCCACTGGTAGGTGCTGTAGCGTTTTAACAATGATAATGACCATGAATAGCTTCCGGCATTCTTCATCATTAATACGTAGGGTTTACATAATAAACCGCGAGAAGGGGTTTACATAATAAACGACAAGTTGTGTGCCGCGAGACAAGTACGTATACAGTATCGCAAAAAATCTGTTTCTCCGCCTCTAATCTATTTCTGGAGAATAGAAGAAATACAGTGAACGGTCTTGGTTTTATGGATTTTTAAGCCAAACAATGCCCGCGTTCTCCACCATAATATATGTAGCGTTTTAACAATGATAATGACCATGAATAGCTTCCGGCATTCTTCATCATTAATACGTAGGGTTTACATAATAAAGACAACGAATGACGCTTGCGTTGTCCACCAATAAATATAGACATTTTAATGTGAACATAATGCCAACGCATCCTTTATCATTAATAAGTAAATAAGTTTTAGCTCTGGGTCAAAGTTGTATTGAATCTTTAACGATTCGGTTTAATTTGATTAATTGAATCAAAATTTATAACGTACACTATATCGACTACCCGTCCAGCGTTTAGCATAATTTAGTGTATCTTACCAGTTCTGGTTATCACATGGCCAACGGCTATAACACAAAATCTAGTATTTAGCAATTTATGAGCAAGGTAACACGATCTGGGCAAATGTTTAGACTTTAAAATACATGACCAAGACAACAGTACTTTATAAAGAAACGAGAATTTATTTGACTAATCTACGATACATGAAACTACACTACTTAAACGCATGCACACACACACACATACACACAAACAGTTTGGCAAGTGAAAATAAATGAAGTTATTCTAGTACTGTTTACTAGATCAACGAAAGTCACAAGAGCAGAGTCTTGGGTTCAATCTTACGGTTTAGTTATGAAACGAGCACCAACTTCAGCAAGGTATGCAGCTTTGTTTGTTTACTTGCGTTATGTTTCGTTTTCATCCGTGGGTTCGCCTCCAGCGAAGGGAATCACGGCGTTGCTGATTGGTTGGTGCGCTGTTGTAGAGATGACGTCAGTCGGGAAAGCCCTTCGGTGAGGCGTTGGTTGCCTGGTTACCGATGGCTGCGCTCTGGAACTTCTTCTGAGGTTTCCTTCGTTGCTGGACTTTGGAGTTCTGGCACAAAGTTTTGTTGAGAGTTCTTGAAGAGCGGATGACGCCTGCAGCGGCGGCGCAGCGCCCGCAAGGGCGGGAGCCCGAGCTGCTTGGAAGATGTTGTAGGTTGCAGTTGTGATGATAACTTCTTTTCTTTTCCTCACTGTGGACTTCCTGAGGGTTTTTGTCCCTTGGGGGTCAGTCCGTCCCACAGGTGATTCATCCAATCGGATGTGATTGCAGGGCTTAGCCACACCTCACGTGGTTCCTCCTTCCATGCATAAATTAGCCAGGTGTTTCGGCTGTCATGTGTGACCCATCCGGTTGGAGTTTTTAATACTTTATAAAAAGTAATTTTGCATGAGCTCTGTTCATGCTACCAATTACCCATGTTCACCAACATTCTTGAAATAAAGCCAGCTTGAGATTGACACCAAACATTACATATCTTACCCACTCATTCCTTCCTTTATCTAATAAAAAGGTTTGTAAATGCTGATTACACCTTGAACGTTATGCAGATTAATCAAACATATACACAGGAATAAAAGGAACTGAGTAAATATATGTAATATGTTCTGCCCTACTGGCACACTTTAAAGATGTTTAAAATAGTGTCCATGCCGTATGCCTTTGTTCATGGAAAGGCATGTCTTCCAGAGGTCAAGAGACTGTCCAGGTGTGATGAGGCCTCTTCCTCCCCAGCTTGGGGTGGAGCTGTAAAACTGTCTTCTTTGTTTACCGGATCGCCGATTTACACACTCAGTTTCGGGGTCTACTTCAAAGCATCTGGCCTTGTGGAGTTTCTTAGTTTTACAGACGACCCCCTTAAGATAGCAAACCAGATAAGGTTATCAGGATGGTGCCATGCATGCTGGAAGAGGGTGTTCAGGAATGTGATCCATTGACTGTTCTCTCTATGGGAGCCCTGTTATTCGCTACATATCCCCCTTTTTGCTCGGTGAAGTTCCATTCGCGAACATCAGCGAGCACTGGAAGTAGAAACAAAGAGAGAGAGAACAGGCACACACAAGACACAAACAACACCTCCATAACCAACTGAATCAAGGTGCATAACCTAGTTACGTCGTATGGTCTGGTTACAAACACTTAAAACGACATAGGGGTGCTTTTGGCTAGGCTTTATCCCGAATCGGGTTGTTTAAATTGACTGACAATGATTTTACTTTCACTTTGGGAAGAAAGAGTCAATCTAATTTTTGGCAGCTGTACTCAAGCTTGGTTAAGATAATTCCCTTATCAAAGAAAGGGAAAACGCAGGGAAAAAAAAATAGACAAACACAAAGAGAAAGGGCCACAAGGACACAAATAGGTTGAGAAAACTAAACTAGTGTCGCATGTGTGGAGCAACTCCGCTCTACTAGAGGTTGGGCCTAGCAGTGAAGACAGAGGAGGGTGATTAGGTGTTTGTTTACAAAAGTGAATAAAATATCTGTATGTACCTTCCTAGAAGGACCAAAGTATGTTACTGTGGTGAAAGGTATACGACAGTTGATCTGTGTCAGTGGTCTGTTCTTCCCCCCTTTTCAGTTTGGAACAACTCTTTAATCATCCTTCTCATCAGTTCTTAAAAGTCTTGACATTGGTGATGTCTTCAGCTCATTTGTGGCTTGGGCTTGGGATGGATTAGCTTAGATTTTGACAAGTTTCTTCGTTGAATCATTGTTCTGAATTTAAGATCAGCAAATTCTTTGATGAGAGCTTCCCGGAGCAGATGGTAGTCAGTCTTTGGGTGAGCTGCACACTTTAGGTAGCTGCACACTTTGGTAGCTGCACACTTTAGGGCTGGATGTTGTTCGAAGCCAGAGCTTACCTTGGTCAGTGATGTGGAGTCTCTTTTCTAGATGGAGATCACTTTCTCGTACATAAGTCTGGAAATCTTGGCTGCCTGGCAGATGTGGCATAAATTTATCCAGGTGCCTGGCGAGTTGGTCAAGGTCTGCGCCGTGCGATGCTCTGTGGCTGGAGGGAGCAGGTTCCCGGTGTTCTGCCATGAGGTAGGGTTCTTTGGAGGGAGCTGGGGGATTTGTCACCCCGCTCGTCACTTCTTCCACTACGTATCGGTCCAAGAACAGGGGACCTGGTCCTGCTCAACAGGGGTAAGATGCGTGCACGTCGTTATCTTGACGGATCGTGACACCATTCACAGGCGGGCTTGAGTTCCTCAGTGACGCTGTAGGACTCTTCTTTGCTATGGTCCAGCTGTCGCATGAGGTAGCTGATCTCGTTCCTTGCTTGTCCAGGTGAGTTTTGAGGGCTTTAATTCTGCCATTTTTCTCCCTGGGTTCAGCATGGCCTTTCCTAGTAGCTCTTCTGCATACTGCAGCCTGTCGGGGAGATCAGCGTAGTTTGCCTTGCCTTGCTCACTTTGACGTGTAGTAGTTGCCAGAATTTCTTGCAGCACAGTGATTTCCACTTTGTCCTGCTCTACCTCGTCACCCCCTTTCCATCGCTCCTGAGCTTCCAGGTTCAGTTGCTTGATGCGTTGTTGCACACGCCAGCTCCTGCTGTAGATAGGCGGCGTGCCTGTTGCTCAGCTTGAGGGCGATGATGAGTGTGTAACGTAAGGAGCCGGTGATGTTGGACAGTTCATTGGGACTGTAGCACTGACTCGGGTCTTGTCTCATACGGCTCGTTAAGTTGTCGTCTAGCTGGTCTGGCGTCTGGTACTTTAGTGTTTCGGCAGCCTTAGGTAGGAAGCTGTCAGTTGCAACACTTGGCCATGTCTTCAGATCTTTTCAGCGACTGACAGGTCTGTGGTGCGAGACGTGTTTTGATGGGGTTCTAGAACCACGACTGACACAGATGTGAGAGAAAGAAACAAAACAAAAAAAAAACAAGAGAAAAAAAAAAAAAACAACAGACACAGCAAACAGATGTGTAAGTGTGGGCTACTGCCGAGTGTGGTTCTCTGTGACTGTGGTCCTCTGGTGGGCATGCTACTAACTGGGAGTTTCTGTGGGAAGAGCTAGTGAACACACAGTTAGCACAGCTAGAGAACAGGTGCAAAGAAAAAGAACAACAAACAGAGCAAGGGATAGAGTAGTAATGGTAATTTTCAATTTTCCTATAAGAGGAGGTTCCTTTTTTGTGTAAGGAAAGGTTAGAGCTAATGTTAAGCTGAGGAAAAACGAACAGAAACTGCATTTCTGTAGCAGAATAAGTTCAATACCAAATTTAGTTTTCCCTCCCCCTTTTGTTTTTATTAAGTTTGATTTGGAAGGGTGCTCCTAAGTAAAAGGGTTTCAATATGGGGATTTCTCAGTATGTGATTGTTATATAAGATTTCCTCTAGGCGAAAGAAACAATAACAATGACAGTATTGGTTAACTCAGCATTAGGGTTGACAACCATACACAGATTAAAACACTTTTAAACGCGTCTTCAAAATTTTATGGACAGTTTCCTAGTTGACCTGCTTTAACCTTGGCTAGGTAGGATCCCAGCACGAAAAGGGAAGGTACGGTGAGAGTCGGGCGCCTTTGAACTTAAGAATTCACGCTTCAACAATATGTAACGTTTCTACCGTTCTCTGCTTTTGTGACTTTCACAGGTACGATCCTAGAATAGCAGCAGTAGTCAAACCAGAAGAAAAACTGAGGAAAAGAGAAAAAGAAAGTGTGGGGTTTCCTACTAATGTGAGGACACTTAACAGGGTTGACCAAGTTAGTTAAAACTGGGTGACAAAAGCCCTGGTGGATAATGCGAAAACTTTCAAATTTGAATTTCAAATTATGAATTATAGCTAATTATTGAGCATTAATTAGCACTAGAATTGGTAGGAGCAATTTGTTATTAACTCCATTGATCGTCTATCATTAAATTAGAGACTTCTAATTTATTACTTAATTTAAAAGAATTTCAAAATAATAATGATAGTCGATGATCAATTTTTAAAATATGTTTATTATCAAACTCATATAAGTAGTTACAGTTACAGTGTACAATGAACACCGAATCTGTAATAATTTATGAAATTGAATTAAAGTTTTAGACTAAAACAATTAGACCATGATCAACATTCCAGGATGTCATCAAAATCATTGAAAGTAATTTTGCTTAATCCATTAAGTATAGGTAAAGTAATCAAAAGGGGGTCAGAAGAAAAAAAGGAAAAAGACCCACTGGTGTGAATTAAAGTTGGGTGTAAAGAGGTTAGGTCACTAACAACTTTCGAACAGTGCATTCACAACTGAAAGATGCTATGTGCTAACCGCTAGCCTTAAATGCTACTAGCACAGATGCTACATGCACACAGGCTACAATGTAAACACGCTAGGTTTGCTAACTGACGTAGCTCATGCTAGGCTTTGTTTACAACTGGTATTAAATAGCGCGGGCGGACTGCTCTTGCGCACTTAAAAGTTATCCCGGGGAGAGGTTGTTTAGAGTTTCCGGGTCACAGTCGTCGCTATGGTTACGTACACTTAAACGAGCGTGCTAGTTCAACAGTTATGGGTGCTCAGTGACAATGCCAGCGCATTTAACAATGAACAACCCAAACAACACTAGTTAGCTCTTTATAGCTAAATGACGTCAACTCCACTCGTTAAAGTAGGGCACACAAATTAGTTGGTACTACATTTAACACAACAATGTTGCTGAGATCTCGGCGGATCTCAGCCCTTTGTCAGACAAACATACCGACATTAAACACGAAAACAAATGTGGCTTTTAACCGCACATTTTACTTGAGTGAATTTGCAAGTGGAACATCGCACAGGCAGATTCACTATTGAGACAAATTTGCTGCACAAAGGTGTGTGTGGCAGGGTTTCTTCGCTGCATACACACTAAGAATTACAAACAGGGTTTCTTCGCTGTTTGTTACACACTCATTTGCCTTTAGGGTTTGTGCAAATTAGCTGCACAAAGATGCGTGGCAGGGTTTCTTCGCTGCCTACACACTTACAATTAAAAACAGGGTTTCTTCGCTGTTTTTATGATAATATAAGGCCTTTAAAAGATGATTAGAGGAACATCGCTCAAATCAATCTTTATCGCGGTGAAGGAAGATTTCTTCGTTCCAACAGACGATTTTGATAATATTAAAATGTAAAGAGATTTCTTCGTTTTACAGTGCAAGTTTAATATTATAAGCTGCAGTTTACTTTAACATATAGCTGAGCTTAAAAATAAAACAAGCATTTCGCGCTCGCTATGAAGGCCTTTAAAAGATGATAAGAGGAACATCGCTCAAATCAATCTTTATCGCGGTGAAGAAAGATTTCTTCGTTCCAACAGGCGATTTTGATAATATTAAAATGTAAAGAGATTTCTTCGTCTTTACAGTACAAGTTTAATATTATAAGCTGCAGTTTACTTTAACATATAGCTGAGCTTGAAAATAAAACAAGCATCCCGCGCTCGCTATGAAGGCCTTTAAAAGATGATAAGAGGAACATCGCTCCAATCAATCTTTATCGCGGTGAAGGAAGATTTCTTCGTTCCAACAGGCGATCTTTATAATATTAAAATGTAAAGAGATTTCTTCGTCTTTACAAGTTTACTTTAACCATTAACCATGACTAAATGTCAGACAAATAGCGGCTGTTAAAGTACAATACTAAAGGTGGTTTTGAACCATCCAATCACGAAAGTAAGTTCGTGTTGCATTTCATTCATTCACTCAGTTGTGTGCCGCGAGACAAGTACGTATACAGTATCGCAAAAAATCTGTTTCTCCGCCTCTAATCTATTTCTGGAGAATAGAAGAGATACAGTGAACGGTCTTGGTTTTATGGATTTTTAAGCCAAACAATGCCCGCGTTCTCCACCATAATATATGTAGCGTTTTAACAATGATAATGACCATGAATAGCTTCCGGCATTCTTCATCATTAATACGTAGGGTTTACATAATAAAGACAACAAATGACGCTTGCGTTGTCCACCAATAAATATAGACATTTTAATGTGAACATAATGCCAACGCATCCTTTATCATTAATAAGTAAATAAGTTTTAGCTCTGGGTCAAAGTTGTATTGAATCTTTAACGATTCGGTTTAATTTGATTAATTGAATCAAAATTTATAACATACACTATATCGACTACCCGTCCAGCGTTTAGCACAATTTAGTGTATCTTACCAGTTCTGGTTATCACATGGCCAACGGCTATAACACAAAATCTAGTATTTAGCAATTTATGAGCAAGGTAACACGATCTGGGCAAATGTTTAGACTTTAAAATACATGACCAAGACAACAGTACTTTATAAAGAAACGAGAATTTATTTGACTAATCTACGATACATGAAACTACACTACTTGAACGCACGCACACACACACACATACACACAAACAGTTTGGCAAGTGAAAATGAATGAAGTTATTCTAGTACTGTTTACTAGATCAACGAAAGTCACAAGAGCAGAGTCTTGGGTTTAATCTTACGGTTTAGTTATGAAACGAGCACCAACTTCAGCAAGGTATGCAGCATTGTTTGTTTACTTGCGTTATGTTTCGTTCTCATCCGTGGGTTCGCCTCCAGCGAAGGGAATCACGGCGTTGCTGATTGGTTGGTGCGCTGTTGTAGAGATGACGTCAGTCGGGAAAGCCCTTCGGTGAGGCGTTGGTTGCCTGGTTACCGATGGCTGCGCTCTGGAACTTCTCCTGAGGTTTCCTTCGTTGCTGGACTTTGGAGTTCTGGCACGAAGTCTCGTTGAGAGTTCTTGAAGAGCGGATGACGCCTGCAGCGGCGGCGCAGCGCCCGCAAGGGCGGGAGCCCGAGCTGCTTGGAAGATGTTGTAGGTTGCAGTTGTGATGATAACTTCTCTTCTTTTCCTCACTGTGGACTTCCTGAGGGTTTTTGTCCCTTGGGGGTCAGTCCGTCCCACAGGTGATTCATCCAATCGGATGTGATTGCAGGGCTTAGCCACACCTCACGTGGTTCCTCCTTCCATGCATAAATTAGCCAGGTGTTTCGGCTGTCACGTGTGACCCATCCGGTTGGAGTTTTTAATACTTTATAAAAAGTAATTTTGCATGAGCTCTGTTCATGCTACAAATTACCCATGTTCACCAACATTCTTGAAATAAAGCCAGCTTGAGATTGACACCAAACATTACATATCTTACCCACTCATACCCCTCAGGAACTTCCTGTGTTGTGGCAAAACTTTTATGTGGAAGTATGCGTCCTTTAAATCTATCGTCACGAACCAATCTTCTGGTTGGATTTGCGAGACAATCATATTGATGGTTAACATCTTGAATCTGTACTTTTTGAGATAGCGGTTCAACCTGCGAAGATCCAAAATCGGACGCAGCCCCCCGCCTTTCTTGGGAACCAGAAAGTAGCGACTGTAGTAGCCTGACTCCCTGTCTGGAGGAGGAACCTGTTCTATGGCTCCCTTCTCCAGCAACACCTGGAGTTCGGAGTTTAGCAGATGCGCTCTCTCCGGTATCACGGAAGTGTAGACCATGCCGTTGAAACGCGGAGGGCGATGAGCAAACTGAATCCTGTAGCCCTTCTCTACAGTCTTTAGCACCCAGGGAGATATGCCTGGCAGTAGCTTCCACGCTGCCAGTTTCTCCGAAAGGGGTACAAGTTTTAGTGCGGGGGGGGTGTTAGTGGTTCGGCATCCTGGAATATAGCAGGATAAAACCAAGGCACTTACATATCTCTGGAGGTTGGTGAGGTCCGAAACACCAGAGGCGGCGGAAACTGAACACCGACCCCCTGGGGGTTTTCGGGGGGGCATGCTCTTATAGGAAAGAGAGTTGAGTGCCGTTCCCCGGGGGGGATCACCCCCACAGTCCTGGGCACGTAGGCTTCAGGACTTAGTCTTTGAAAAGAAGACAGTGCGCGATCTGATCTTTTGGAGGCAGCCTGTTGGGGGCGACGAGCCGTACCCCAGTCCTTACATGGGGGTGCCCGGCTGCTGACACTCTCTTTCTGTGCCTCTCGCCTGGTGAGATTCAGATCTGAGATTGCACGGGCTGTCTGTTTAGTCGCACGCAGGGATAAATCAGTAGCCCGGCGTAATTCATTGAATGCGTCATGATTCAGTGTGCCGCTCGTGCTCAAATCTTTCAGCAGATCAGCCTGATACGCCTGCAAAACCGCCATGGTGTGCAAGGAAGCGCCGGCCTGACCTGCTGCTTGGAACGCTTTCCCTACCAGGGTAGAAGAAGTTCTACTTGGAGGGAAGTGTTGGTTTCTTTAATGAGGATGATGTTCCAGGAGAGAGATAGCCCGCAAGCGTCTCTTCTATCTGGGGCATCACCACGTAACCTTGTGCTTTTGCATCAACGATGTTCGAATAAAACAAAGTCGATTGTACAAAAATACGGGAAGAAAAAGGATTTCTCCAAGAACGAGATAACTCGTTGTGGAGGTCATCAAAAAATGGGAGAGAGCGGTGTTTTGGCTCCATCTCCTGGCCACCCGACAGAAATCTGTCATCTAATTTAGATTGTTTTGGGTGAACCTGCTCCTGTGGCCAGTCAATATGCAGTCGTTCGACTGTACGCGTTATAACTTCGAGCAATCCCTCATATTCTCTTTCATCTTTTTAGGAGCGTTCTGAGGAAGCAACTTCCATTTCCACAGAAGTAGGAGAACGAGTCTCTTCAACACACCCGCGAGAAGCACCGGAGGGCGCTCGTGAAGTGGAAGGAGAGACATCAGGATCGGGGGAGAGGGCGAGAGAAAGGAGGGACTCCGTCTCTCGCTCCTCGGCCAGATCTGCTTGTGATCCCCATGAGTGCAGCGCGGCTCGTGGTTTCCTAAAGAACGCGAGACGCGCGCGAAGCAGCTTTATGGGGAGAAGATCACAGTGCTCACACTCTCCATTAAGCCCTTCGAGAGCGTGCTTTTCACCCAAACATTCGAAGCAGAATGTGTGCATATCGCCCTCCGAAAGGAAATTTTCACAAGGAGGGGGACATCTAGTTCTAAACTCCGCCATACTAACTGGTGAGTTTTATAGATTTAATTCTGCTTATTTTTGTTATGCTTGCTGACACACACACGCGCACAATGCGGTGAAAAAAAAGATCTGAGGAATGTTGCCGGCTCACTCCTATTTATAACCTGCAGGTGCATCTAATCAGATGACGTCACCTGACCGAGGTTATATAAGCCAAAATTTGGCGTGTTTGGTACACACATGCTTCACAACCGGCAACACGAAAAGATATTCCCATAGCGTTTTCACGCAGCATCTCGTTCCCGCCTTTTCAGGGAACAGGGTTACAACAAAGTAACCCGCGGCGTTTGTATGAATCAAAATGGTAGGTTTGTCCCTGGTGAGCAAGCCGAGGGCGACAATGGCATAAAAAAAACTCCCTGAGATGGTAATAGGAAGAAACCTTAAGAGGAACCAGACTCAACAGGGAACCCATGCTCATTTGGGTGAAACAGAAAGCAGTAAATGATCTGCATTTATACAGTGTGTTAGGTGGCAGGCAGTTCAGCTATAATAGCTGATATTAATTAATGTTAATATGGAGTCGAGGTAGTTATTGAAGACCCAGGTAGACTTGTAGTAAGTTCCAGTCCTGAACTATCGAACTGTCAAGTCCCCAGAGAAACAGTTGCCAACACCAGTCGAGGCCAGAACCATCTTCTAGGTAGAGAGAATCATCCCCAGTCACCAGACGCATCCCAAAGAGACACACAGGGCATCCATGTGCCAAGATCTTTAACCACAAGCGGGGCACCAGGATGGGTCAGACAGGTCCAGAGGGCAAAGGGAGTCTGGATCACTGGCAGCTCAGGAACGACATGTGTAGCTCGACAGGGAGAGAGAAAGAGTAAAAGGGGTAGACAGGGGGAGAGAGGAAAGAGAAAAAGGGGGAGAAAGAGAAGAAGAGGAGAGATGGCAGTTAGGTATGGTTACAGTCACACAATGTATAATGTGAATGTATATTAACTGTAGAGTGCAAGCAGAGACTTCGGCAGGACTAACTATGACAGCATAACTAAAAGGGAGAGCCAGAAGGAAACACAAACATGAGAGCTTCCTGAGATGTAGGGCCAGGGGTAGCTCAGTGGTTAAGGCATTGGACTACGGTTCGGAAGATCCCAGGTTCAAACCCCACAACCACCAAGTTGCCACTGTTGGGCCCTTGAGCGCGGCCCTTAACCCTCAACTGCTCAGATGTGTAATGAGATAAAAATGTAAGTCGCTCTGGATAAGAGCGTCTGCCAAATGCCTAAATGTAAATGTAAAGCAAACAATCATCTCACCGTCAGCAAACCTGAGTGATCAATGAGAGTGAGGAAGACAGCATCCAAACATACCAGTTCACCATAATACTCTACGTCCATGAGTCCCCCAAATCTGCACCTAAGGCAAATCTATTTATAAAAATGCTTGGCTAAATAAATAGGTTTTTAGCCTGGACTTAAACACTGAGACTGTGTTTGAGTCCCGAACACTATTTGGAAGACTATTCCATAATTTTGGGGCTTTGTAAGAAAAAGCTCTGCCCCCAGCTGTATTTTTCATAATACGCGGTACTGACAAGCAGCCTGTATCCTTTGATCGAAGTAGGCGTGGCGGTTCGTAAGACACTAGCAGTTCGCTCAGGTACTGCGGCGCGAGACCATTTAATACTATATATGTCAAGAGTAGTATTTTAAAATCAATGCGAAATTTCACAGGGAGCCAATGCAGTGAAGATAAGATAGGGGTGATGTGCTCATATCTTCTGGTTCTAGTGAGGACTCTCGCTGCTGCATTCTGGACTAGCTGAAGCTTATTTATGCATCTAGCTGAACAATCCAAAGGAAGGATACATGGCTAGGTTAGACATAATTAAATCCAAATGAAGCACACAAACAACAGTTGACAAACATAACACAAAGTACCTAAACAACCAACAAAAATAATCTACCCCCCACCCCAAACCCTTCCCCAACCCCAAGTTTCCAAACCACTGACAAAACAGTATCCAACAACAGAAACAAAAAGATATCCACTGACACAACCGTCAGCAAAACGTACTACTTCCTAATTTTAAATGCTCTATACCCACATTTCAAAAATTTAGATAATAAAACCTTAGTGAACATTAGTGAACATCAAAGTTGAAACTGAAAGCTCAAAAAGAATAAAAAATGAGAAGGGAAAAAAAGGGGGCCTCAACATCAGCACTCCTGGAAAAAGGATAGAAACCATTTAACTTGTTAACTTAAAATTGTTGTAACCTAAAATTACTGTAAAGTACCATGGCCAGGTACTTTACAGTAGTTCAACCTAGAGGTGATAAAAGCAAGAACTAGTTTTTCTGCATCGTTTAGCGACAATAAATTTCTTATCTTGGCAATATTTCTGAGGTGAAAAAATGCTATCCTGGTAATATTATCTACATGAGCTTCAAATGAAAGGCTGGAGTCAATAAAGTTTCCCAAAAGCCCAAAAGTTATGGTGTGATCTAAAATTTTACTCCTAGCTGTATGCGGTCCTATGACTAGAACTTCTGTCTTATCCGAATTAAGCAGAAGGAAGTTAATTAGCATCCAATTTTTTATGTCCGTTCTTATGGCACACATTGCTCAACTTTAGTAAGCTGTTTTTTCCCATCAGGTTTTGCTGAGACATATAACTGTGTATCGTCAGCATAACAATGAAAACTAATACCATGCTTACGGATGATGTTGCCCAGAGGAAGCATGTAGAGGAAAAAAAGCAGTGGACCTAAAACTGAACCCTGCGGAACGCCAAACTTCACTAGAGAACATGCAGAATAATCACCATTTAAGTCTACATACTGATAATGATGGGTCAGATAGGATCTGAGCCAGGAGAGGGCTGTACCCTTAATTCCTACTACATTTTCTAATCTGTGAAGAAGAATAGCGTAATCAATGGTGTCAAAAGCTGCAATGAGGTCAAATAATACAAGCATAGTTACACAACCCTGATCAGAGGCCAATAGGATGTCATTTACTACTTTAACGAGTGCTGTCTCTGTGCTGTGATGAGGCCTAAATCCTGACTGATACAGTTCATGTATGCCAATTCTATGTAGATATGAGCATAGCTGCTCTGCTACTATCTTTTCCAGAATCTTAGAGATAATGGGAGGTTTAATATTGGCCTGTAATTGGACAGCTGACAGGGGTCAAGGTCAGGTTTCTTAATTATTGGTTTGATAACTGCTAATTTAAAAGATTTTGGAACATAACCAATGCTGAGTGAAGAATTAATTATTCTCAACAGGGGTTCTGTTATTGCTGGTACTATCTGTTTAAGAAAATGTGTCGGTACAGGATCTAATATACAGGTTGATGAATTTGCAGAAGAGATGAGTGAAATTAGTTCATTCTTTTCAAGGGGAGTAAAGTATTCTAGGTTCTGATCTGACATGGCTAGATTAACATCTGCATCTATTACATTGTTCGGTTTCAAAGCCTCAATTTTATGCCTAATATTTACAATTTTATTATTAAAAACGTTCATGAAGTCCTCACTATTGCATGATGTTGTGGAGATTTCTGCAGTGGTCTTATTTCTGGTTAATTTGGCTACAGCATTAAATAAAAATCTAGGATTATTTTTGTTGTTTTCTATAAGAGTGAAGAGATATGTTGATCTAGCTACACTAAGAGCTTTTCTATAGTTCAGGATGCTCTCCTTCCATGCTATTTGAAATACTAACAATTTAGTTTAGTAAATCAGATATAGATATAATTTAAGATGGGACATGTTAGAAAATAAAATATTTATGGGTGACTATTACAAAAAACCTGAGTAGCTTGTATGGTGCAAACTATAATGGGATTAACCAGAACATTATAAGCGATGTGGAACGGTGGTCTACCTATCCATTAGATTTTGCCAGTAAGATCAACGTAATCACAACAAACATATCATCTAGATTGGTATACCTATTTCAAGCTTTGCCAGTAGAGATACCTAGACAGCAGTTTACAATCTGGGACAAACTAATATTCAGGTTTATTTGGGATGGAAAGAAGCCCAGAATAAGATACACAACACTCCAGTTGGCCAAGCATAAATGAGGATTGGCCCAGCCTAATATCAATGATTACTTTTATGCAGCTCAGTTCCGTCCCCTTTTTCTTTGGTGTAACAACAATTATTTTGCTAGATGGAAGGAAATTGAGACGAATATGGTGGGTTATCAGATTCAGTCAGTTCTTGGAGAAAATGAAATCCCCTCAGTAGTCAAAAGTCAATTGGATTCAAAAACCTCTGGAGCAGTGGAATTTTGGTTTGAATTTGCTAGACAATTTAAATTATTTTTTTTCTTACTAATCGGGACTTATTTAGGTACATACAATTTAGAGATTACTTTAATAGAAAATAAAAATGGAAACTTCACACGAAATTAATCCAGTTGTGAAGATTATGATGAATGCATACAAATCAAATAGTAAGTGTGCAAAAATAATCTCCATGTTTTACGTAAGTATTATGGAAAGTAAGGCCAACTCAACAATATACCTTAAATCAAGGTAGGAAAAATAATTAAATGTAGAAATTCTACCAAATGTATGGTTTGATATGTGTGAAGTTCAACATTCCTCCACAAGCTTGCAACAACTGAAGGTATTCAATTGGAAGAATTTAGTACTGTGGCGTGGGTGGGGCAGCGGCTGACGACCAGCATGCCTTGCGGGGATGTCGGTGTGTTCACCATGTTGGGGAAAGGTGTTTGGGTTGGTGGCTTCGGCCCTGTTTGTGTGTGTGGGGGTGTGATGTGTGAAATGTGCTCTGGTTCAGGCTGAAGCTGAATTGGATGTAGGCTCCTGAGTGAAGGTGCTGCTCCTGCCATACCTGCTGTGTGCCTAATAAAGTACTCCCAGCCATTGCATTGGGCAGCAAATAAGCTCACTCGTCTCTCCAACATTCTTTCGCGCAGAAGAAACGCTACATTGGTGTCAGAAGTGGGATGGAGAGTAACGGGTTCGAGCGCACAACGGAGGACTTTCTGAAAATCCAAGCGGGCCGCCGAGTAGTGGAGCGACTACTCGCGCAGAAGAAGCGCTTTCCTGACGGAGCTAGCGCGAGCACACCACGTCAACCAACGCGTAGCAGCAAGAAGAAAATCCCGGCGCTGGATCTCGGGGCGGAGGCTGACGTTGCACAAGCGCCAGCTACAGCTCCGTGCGGCGTCAGCCGGCGAAGCGACGGCGCGGGGGACCGTAAGGAGGCGCTGCGCGAGGCTGAGCCCGCTGAGCCCATAATGGCGGCACATCACGGCGAAAGAGCCGAGCGACCGCCCGCAGCTCAGTGGCGCTCGGTAGGTGAACCTAGCCGGGGACAGGGCTACCCGTCGCGGCTGGGCCTCGACACCGCTTCCGAGATTCCGTGACGACGCCGAGGCCAGGGACCGCCGGACTACCGCTGCAACGTTCTCAGGCCTGAGGGACAGCGTACACGAGCAGCTGCTAAACTAGCGCCGGGATGACGCTGGGTAAGCCGCGCTGGGCTTTACGTCGACTGTGTGCTGGACGGCGTCTTACTGTGGGCGCTCGTGGAGCGCCGTCGCGACGTAGAACCCTCAACGCTGAACATTCTCTCTGTGCAGTCCTCCAGGCTCTCAGCCTCAGGTGATCAGCCGTCTGAGCCAGCGTGCAGCTGAGTTACTGCGTTACCCGCAGTCGCTCCACCGGTCTCACAGCGGAACTGTGAACCGCTCATCGCCAGGCAGAAGGGCCCCTGCAAGACTTTCGGGTGGGGGCACCTATGGGGCGAATGGGCGTGGACACTCACAGCCAGCTCGATAACATCTACCGGGTACTTGGATTTGAGATCCCATTTTCATGCATCGTCTTTTACTTGGGTCATATTTCACTGGTTACACTTCAGGAGGACCGATACCTGGTAAAAACAGCGATACCTTACAGCAGCAAGGAAAACCATAGGCAGAAGCTGCTATAAGCCTGATTCACCTAAAGAGCAGCAATGGCTTGAGGTAATTCAGGAAATAAGGATGTTGGAACATATGACTGGTGTGATACGTTTGAAGGCGGACATGTATGCCAAAAGATGGCAAAAATTGAATCTTTACTTTGACAAATAATAGGGGCACTGGCTCTTAGACTGTACTAGCCAAAGTTTTAGGCATATATGTCAACTGTGCCTAATCTTTTATACCCTATCGTCTTTTCTTTTTGTATGCACCATATTTTTACTTTTTCTACAGAATCTCACCACAGGCTCTGTTCTTATTTGTTTTTTTGTTTTTGTTTTTTTTTATCTTATTTGCTTGTTATTGAAATGGCATGTCATATCTGACTGAAATTAGCCTTTTTTGCTATTTGGAAAAATGCATTTGAATGTAACAGTTGGGACGCACTAAAAATGCAATAAAAATTAAAGTGGAAAAAGAACAGAAGAAAGAGCTTGAACTGATATTTAATCTTTATTTAGTTCTGGTCATGTAGTGATGAGTCTGTCAGCATCATTAAGCCCAGAGATAACAGACTGCTCTAAGTTAATCATGACTTAACTACTCAGCATATACGTACAGGAATGCTGTGAATAACTTTTATCCAATTTTGAATGTGTTAATGAAGCAAAAAAACTACCAAATGCAGTGATCTATATCTTCTCTTACAAATTGAACAGAATAGTAGCAAAGAGTATCAGGATGAAAAAAAGAGCAAGACACAGGTGAGACAAACTGATAATAAAACTTCTATAAAGACAGGACAAGAAAAAAGTGATCAGAGGTCACGTATAAAACTGGTCCATTAGCTGGAGAAATCAGATCACATTAAAACAACACCTTAATGCTACGTGATTCCTGACTCGATAAACCATCAAACAGGAGCGAGACCTGAACCGCAGCACAAGAAGTAGTATTGCACTGTCTCTTAAGCATATTTACATCTACAGCACTGGGAACATCCCCTTATCCAGAGTGACTTATAGACGTACATGTGCTTTGGTGGTCTACAATAAAACACATCCTCATCAACTAATAAAATATTATGAGGCTAAATTCCTGTTAGAGAGGAGTTAATATTAGTGCAGAAAAAAAACAATAGCACAAGATGAAGTTTTTTATTAGTGCTTATTTTAGTGTTTGGTGACTGAATACAGTTCTTTTTTTTTTTTTTCCCGGCCTGTCAGTATCACAGATAACACATAGCAAAGTGTATGTGTAGCTGTTCTATCATCATTCACAGCCATTTTATTTATTTATTTTTTTTCTATATTTATTTATTTATTTATTTATTTATTTATTTTGTTTGTTTCCCATATTATGACAGACAAGACCGGGGGACCAAAAAAAGAGAAGAGAGAGTAAAAAAAAAAAAAAAAAATCAACCAAAAAAAATAATAATAAATAAATAATAATATTAAAAAAAAAAGAATAAAAATAAATAAACAAACAAACATTTAAGGGAAAAAAAAGGGGAAAAGAGAAAAAAAAAAAGGAGGAGGGGGTGGGAGGGGGGAGAGAATACAGTCAGAATTTGCTTCCGCACCTGCCGAAGAAAAAGAGAAAAAACAACTGAAGACACAACAGCAGAGAAACCGCAGCCACAACCAACACCTGCACGACTCGCGGCAAACCACAAATCCCAAAACCTGTTGAGCCGCGCACATAATAAAATATTTTGAAATAAACATTTTGTTTTGAATCAACAGCAAAGACAGTGTGTGTGTGAGCACCTGTTTGTACACCAGTGTGAACGTTTGTGTGCACACCTGTGTGTGTGAGCGCGCTTGTGTTCATAGGGCTCCTCCATGTAAATGTTCAATAGTGTGTGTGGGGGACCACAGTCCCGTCCCGCGAGGCATGGAGCAGATACGGCGGAGACACAGGTCCCAGACATCCAGAGGCCCCCCAGAGCACAGAAGTCTCAGGAGAACCACCGCAGGGACAGCCCCCCCACCCCGAAAGGGGCAGCGGAGAGCCCAGAGGGGTGTCATCTAGCAGCCCCAGTGCAGACGCCCCAGGGGGCCGTGGTGACAGGACCGCAGGCTCCGCCGGTGGTCGTCCACTCCGAGGCAGACTGAATACAGTTCTTTGTTTGAAGCCTGATAGTGCTGCAGATGTTTAGTTTTTTAGAGGATGTTTATTCCATTACCTGTGTGCCAGGACAATAAAAAATATTGTGATGAGATATCATAAGAGAGGCGGCATGGTGGTGTAGTGGTTAGCACTGTCGCTTTACACATCCAGGGTCCGGGTTTAAGTTTGCATGTTTTCCCAGTGCTTGGTGGGTTTCCTCCGGGTACTCTGGTTTCTTCCCACAGTACAAAGACCTGCAGATTATGCTAATTAGTGTTCCCAAAATTGCATGTAGTGTGTGAATGAGTGTGTGTGTGTGTGTGCCCTGCACTGTACTGTCCAGGGTGTACCCCGCCTTGTGCCCTAAGTCATCTTCACTGGAACTGGGATAAGTCCTCTGCAACCCTGAAAACAGGATAAGGCAGTATAGACGATATGTGAGGGAGTGAGTGCGCATCAGAAGAGAAAGTTAGCTAGTTTTGTAAAACTAGCGAACGTTTGATTGTCCTGCCAGATATTGTTACACAACAGTTCCCCCAACAATCACAAAATACATCATAGTAATGCATCTCTGGTGATATACAGCAACTCAGACTTGCTGTAATTTAGTTCATGGCTGAAGAGCTGCGAAAACATACTGAGATTCACATAGAAACATTGGATGCTGAAAGAGACAGAGAAAGAAAAGAAGGAGGGAAGGATTGAGGGAGTAAGGGAGAGGTATAGTTACTCGAAGGAAGAGCAGGAAGAAGAAGAGTGCAGAATACTAAGTAATGGTGTGAAAAGTGAAGTGGGATAACACTGATGTCTCATGCTGGTGAAGGATGGTCAGATTCAAAAGGTTTACATTAGTGTGTTTTATAGGAGAGATGTTAAATCTCAGGATATAGAAGTTCAAGAGAGAGAGTGGGAAGTCAGGAGGACTGGAGGCTTGACTAAAGGGGGTTACACAATAAAAAGAAAGAAATGAGATCTCAGAGCTAAGAACAATGATTTATGGGTAATAATTTGAATTTTATATTAGATTAGAATAAAATCTTAAAATGAGACAGTAGAAGATCTGTATGAGAAAATGCAGAGAAAGCAGGAAAGCTGGTGTCACATAATACTATGAAGTAAAGCAGGGCTCAGTCTTATCAGGAAGGTGAGAGACGGAACACTAGTTTAATTCCCAAATGTTAAGAGCGAGTCTGTGAAGACAGGAGGAGTTACACCAGTGACTGAGGGAGAATCTAGAGCAGGGCTGAAGTGTGTCCTGAAAGGGAAACAAGAAAAACACAACTAAAGCTAAGGGCAGATTATTAACGTTGACTGATATCAGGTCAGCATCTGAGACTGTAATATGGGTAGGATGAGTGATAGGGACTGAACAAAACAGAAGATTATCCACCAAACAGTTTCAGTCATGAGAAAAAGGAGCAGAAACATTTATGAATCAATAGAATTATTAATTTTACAGTCATGCCATGGTGCCACAGCCATGGTGGACTCTGTGTACTGTGGTGTTATGATTATTGAGAGAATTCTAATGAGAGTTGTGAGTTAGTGTGGTGTGGTTCCTCTCCTCCACAGAGTGTCATGGTGTCGTATCACATCCTCCAACTCAGCACCAAAGTCATGGTAGCTGTGGGTGAAGTTGGTGTAGCAGCAGCTCTCAGTCATGAAGTGTTAAAGTCACAGCGCTATAAACACTCCCAGAGCACTGAAGCATGAGCTGCTAATGCAAAGTGTCCTCTAAGTATGGAAAAACAAGATTTAGGTCTGAGCAGCATTATTAAGGTATTCTTTCATAGCTTCATGTATCAAATAAATTGTGATTTGAATCTCATCACTAGTCCATAATTTGGTGTTATTTCTCCTCCAGTCTTCTGCAGTGTGTGCAGTACACTGTCCTTTGAATTAAACCTAGATAACTTTACCCTGGTGTTATGCTTATTCATGCACTGTGTGTTTTGTTCAGAAGATGGAAATTGTTTTGGTTATCGGTAGTTTTGCTGAATGATGTTATCAGAATTCTGCTTTGTTGTATGATGTTTAGATAAACTTGTGTGTCTTCTCTACAGATATTATATTACAGAGCTCAGTATGTTAGAGTTTACTCACTCACTCACTCACTCAATCCCAGAAGGCTTAGGGCACGAGGCGGGGTACAACCTAGACAGGGTGCCAATCCATCGCAGTGTTATAGTTTACATTAACATTAATATACGTGTGTGTGTGTGTGTGTGTGTGTGTTGTCTCCAGCTGGTCCAGTGGTAAAGCTCTCTGTGTCTCTGCTCCCTCCCTCCTCTCTGCAGCTCTCTGAGGGATCGGCCTCACTGTTCTGCCTGCTCTCAGCCTATTCTTCACAGGGGGCGCTGCTGAGCTGGACCGTGGATGGTGCCGAGGTGAACGAGGGGATTGTGACCAGCACATTTTTCTCACACAGACACACTTCCAAATACTTTCTTATTTTTAAATTTCCTTTATTTTTGTGAAGCTGCTTTAAGACAATGACCATTGTTAAAAGCGCTATATAAATAAAATTGAATTGAATTGAATTAATCTACAGTATATCCTCTCTTACAGAGTGAACAGAATAGCAGCAAAGTGCACCAGGATGACACTAGAACAAAACACAGGTGAGACAAACTGATAATAAAACTTATATAAAGACAGCAAAAGAAAAAAAGTGGTCAGAGGTCATGTATAAAACAGGGCCATCAGCTGGAGAAATCAGATCACATTAAAACAACACCTTAATGCTACGTGATTCCTGACTCAATAAACCATCAAACAGGAGCGAGACCTGAACCGCAGCACAATAAGTAGTATTGCACTGTCTCTCAAGTATACTTACGTCTACAGCACTGGGCACATCCCCTTATCCAGAGTGACTTACAGACGTACATGTGCTTTGGTGGTTTACAATAAAACACATCCTCATAAACCAATAAAATATTATGAAGCTAAATTCCCATTAGAGAGGAGTTAATATTAGTGCAGAAAGAAAATAACAAGCACAAGTTGAAGTTTTTATTAGTGTTTATTTAAGCGCTTGGTGACTGAATAAAGTTCTTGGTGTGAAGCCTGATAGTGATGCAGATGTTCAGTTTTTGGCCAAGACAATAAAAAAAGATGTGATGAGATATGAGGAGAGAATGTTAGCTAGTTCTATAAAACTACCCGAAGTTTCATTGTTCTGTCAGATGTTGTTACACAATAGTTCTTCTCAACAATCACCAAATCCATCAGTGATGCATCTCTAGTGATATACAGCAGAACAGACTTGCTGAGATTTAGTTTCAGCTGAGGATAAAGAGCTGCCATCCATGATGAGATGTCTGCCAAACTTACTGAGATTCATGCAGAAACACCGGATGCTGAAAGTCACAGAGAAGGAAGAGAAGGAGGGGAGGATTGAGGGAGTGAGGGAGAGGTATAGTTGTCACTTGTAGGTAGAGCAGGGAGAAGAAGAGTGCAGAATACTAAGTAATAATCGGAAAAATTAAGCGGGATAACAATGACACCTCTTGCTGGTAAAGGATGGATGACCATGTCCAAGTAGTTCACATTATTGTGTTTTAGAGGAGAGTTGTTAAATCTCAGGATATAAGAGTTCTAAAGAGAGAGAGGAGTCAGGAGGACTGGAGTCTTGACTGAAGGGGGTTACATATTAAAAAGAGAGAAAATGAGTCCAATGGCTAAGGGCAGTGACAGATGGGTAATAATATGAAGTTTATATTGGATTCAATGAACGAAATATTAAAATGAGACAGGACAGGTGTGTGTGTGTGTGTGTGAGAAAGCAGAGAAACCAGGACATGAGATATATATCCTATGTTGTCACTTACTGTAGGGCTGTGGAGTGAAGGAGCTTTTTTCATTATTGTACCTTAGTGGAGTGGAGAGAAGGAACACCAGTTTAATTTCCAAATCTCAGAAGAGAGAGTCTGTGAGGAGTTACACCAGTGACTGAGGGAGAATCCACAGCAGGGCTGAAGTGTGTCCTGAAAGGGAAACAAGAAAAACACAACTAAAGTGAGAGCAGATAATTACCCCCCAATTAGTTTTGAAAAAGGATTAGAATAATTTATAAATCAATAGAAGTATTAATTTTACAGTAGTGGCCATGGTGGACTCTGTGTACTGTGGTGTTATGATTATTGAGAGATTTCTAATGTGAGTTGTGAGTTAGTGTGGTGTGGTTCCTCTCCTCCACAGAGTGTCATTGTGTCGTATCACATCCTCCAACTCAGCACCTGCAGTCGCTCCCAGCTGCAGCAGTGCAGTCTCTCTACAATCTAACTGAGGGAGGTTTTTGTACGACTCTATAACACTGTGTGAACCAGTAGCCAGTGATCTCGTGGTAACTCTGACAGTAGTAATCCGCTGCATCTTCAGTCTGGACTCCACTGATGATCAGAGTGAAATCAGATCCAGATCCACTGCCACTGAAACGAGCTGGAAAACCTGACTGCAGCTGATTGGCATATTTAATCAGGAGTTTAGGAGCTTCTCCAGGTTTCTGCTCATACCAGTGTAAGAAATGACCGTATGAGCTGTGATGATACACTGCCTGACTGGTTCTACAGTTGATGGTGACTGTTTCTCCTGGACGAGCAGATTTCACTGCTGGAGTCTGAGTTACTGTGACTTGACCTCTGCACTCTGTAAAAATATATATTAATTAATTCACCATGAAACTTAAACATTATAATACATAAAAAATGTGTATTTGAATGAAGAGATGATTGTTGAGGTAAAACCTGAAGCAGTGTCTGACCTTGAGTCCAGAGGATCAGTGTCCAGATGAAGACGGGGATCAAAGTCATGGTAGCTGTGGGTGAAGTTGGTGTAGCAGCAGCTCTCAGTCATGAAGTGTTAAAGTCACAGCGCTATAAACACTCCCAGAGCACTGAAGCATGTGCTGCTAATGCAAAGTGTCCTCTAAGTATGGAAAAACAAGATTTAGGTCTGAGCAGCATTATCAAGTTATTCGAGATTTGAATCTCATCACTTGTCCACAATTTGGTGTTATTTCTCCTCCCGTCTTCTGCAGTGTGTGCAGTACACTGTCTTTTGAATTAAACCTAGATAACTTTACCCTGGTGTTATGCTTATTCATGCACTGTGTGTTTTGTTCAGAAGATGGAAAATGTTTTGGTTATCGGCAGTTTTGCTGAATGATGTTATCAGAATTCTGCTCTGTTGTATGATGTTCAGTTAAACTTTTGTATCTCCTCTACAGATATTAGTGTGTGTGTGTGTGTTTTCTTCAGCTGATCCGGTGGTGAAGCCCTCTGTGTTCTCTCTGCAGCTCTCTGAGGGATCAGCCTCACTGTTCTGCCTGCTCTCAGCCTATTCTCCACAGGGGGCGCTGCTGACCTGGACCGTGGATGGTGCCGAGGTGAATGAGGGGATTGTGACCAGCACAGAAGAACAGAAGAACGGCTTCTACAGCCACATGAGCACCCTGACCCTCAGCAAAGAACGCTGGGAAGAGGCCGAGGTGTTCGGCTGTACCGTCTCCTACCACGACACGACTCAGATCACCTCATTCTAAAAGAGTCGCTGTGATGCTCACTAGAAATTAAGTGTACACTATAAAGCATGCTTAGTGGTCTAAAATGGTGTCATTGGTGTAGCTATGCTGAAATAAAGCTTTAATGTGGAAAGCATGTCTCCTTTTTCAGTTGTGAAGTGTCTTTGGCAGCGATTTGGAACAGGATTTGTGTGTGTGTTTGTGTGTGTCACTGAGTATATTTGATGGGCAATGTGCTACTGGGTAAGGAGGATGCTACTCGTTTCTCATTTTTCTGACTGGTTAGAATGTTCCCAAAACTATTATTAAAATCTAAATCTAAAAAAAATGATTTAAGACAAAAACATGGGCCATGTATCTTTGGGCCATGTATGTGTGTATGTCTGTGTGAGAGAGTGTGAGTTTTGTCCACATAAGTTTGCAAACCTTTTCATACAACATTGTGGCAAAATTCAAGCACCGACCCCTGTCTGCTCTTACATTCCCGCACACTTTACCCTCTGTCTTGTGGGAACCAGTCTTTTTTTGCTCCTATTCTATCCCATTTTTCATATCCCAAATTGGGTACCGAACGAAATAAATATAGCTTTGCGGTTCCTTATCACAACTTATCAAGATGGCCAACAGATTCTCTATGCAGAAGACATTGCAATTGAATTTAAAAAGAAAGATGCTTTCGATGATGATGTAGGGGAAGAGGATCACATTTCTGTCTCAAAGTGACTTTGAAGAAAAGGTTGAGACTAAGCATCAGCTAGTTTTAAAATAAAAACGAATCAGTCCGTCAGCAGCCAGCTCCAGAAACAGAAGCCCATCAGCAGCTAGCAAGTGAAAATATATGGTTGTCTAAAAATGGTGAAATTGAATGGTCTTCTTGCCCAAAAAATGAGCCACCCTGCATGGCTTTCAATGTGATAAGAATGCAACCAGGGCCAACAGGGATGGCAGTTACTCATGTGCAGGACACCAAGTCTTCTTTTGAGCTTTTCGTCCCAGATTTAATAAAGAAAATGATTCTAGATTTTAATTATTTGGAAGAACAGAAAATAATATGGACCAAACAACTTTCACATGCCAAGTGGGACAAGTGGGTGTACTGCCTCTCCCTATTTTACAACCCTGGGCCTATTATTCTAGGTTGCGGCCAACAACAACAAAAAGAAGTGCTGTGAAGTGTGTGGACCCAAGATGGACAAGGAAACACAATGTACATTTCTCAAGAGGTACATACAGAATCAGAATTACTTTATTGATCCCTGTGGGGAAATTCTCTTTCATTACAGAACAAACTCCTGATGAAAATAAAGATTTAGGAAGACATATAAAGATGGTAGAGAAGATTTAAATAAAAATAAAACAATAAAGTAATTAAAATAAAAATAATAAAAATAGAATAATATAAACATAAAAATAAAATAAAAATAATAAAAATAGTCAAATAACCAATAAAATTAAAACCTATAGCAGCAATTATATGGACATTAAATTATATTGACATTGTTATTATCAACAGACATATACACAGTATACATGGTTATTAAGGTGAATTGTGAATATGTGTGTGGTTTATGGTTTGGTGTGATCAGATATGCGAGTTAAATAGTTTTACTGCGACCGGCAGAAATGATTTCCTGTGTCTCTCAGTTGTGCAGCGTGGAAGTTTTAGCCTGTTGCTAAATGAGCTCCTGTGGCTGCTTATCATATAGTGTAGTGGGTGTGAAGGAGTGTCAAGTATTGACCTTATTTTGGACAATGTTCTCCTCTCCAACACCTTGTTGAAGGAGTCCAATTCCATTCCTACAACTTGACTGGCCTTCTTAATGATCTTGCCGAGTCTGTTAATGTCCATGACCCTCAGGCTGCTGCCCCAGCAGACAACAGCATACATGATGGCACTGACCACCACAGACTCGTAGAACATCCGCAGCATCGTCCGGCAGATGTTGAAGGACCTTAGTCGTCTCAGAAAATAGAGACGGCTCTGACCCTTCCTGTAAACGATGTCCACATGTTTAGTCCAGTCCAGTTTTTTGTCCAAGTACACTCCCAGGTATTTGTACTTCTCCACCCTGTCCACACCAACACCCAGAATGTTGACCGGGGTCGCTGGCACTTTGTTCCTCCTTAGGTCCACTACCAACTCCTTTGTTTTTGTCACATTGAGCTGAAGATGTTTCTCCTTGCTTCAAGTGACAAAATTGTCCACCACAGTTCTGTATTCACTCTCGTCACCATCAGTGATGCATCCAACTACTGCTGAGTCATCAGAAAACTTCTGAAGGTGGCAGGTCTCTGTGCAGTAGCTGAAGTCTGTGGTGTAGAGAGTAAAAAAGGAAAGGAGAGAGAACAGTTCCTTGCGGTGCCCCGGTGTTGCTGATCACTCTGTCTGACACACAGCACTTTAAGCGCACATACTGTGGTCTGCCAGTCAGATAATCCACAATCCAGGATACCAGTGGGGCATCCACCTGCATCGTTGTTAATTTATTACCCAGCAGATCCAGACGGATGGTGTTAAACGCACTGGAGAAATCAAAGAACATGATCCTCACAGTGCTTGCTGGCTTATCAAGGTGGGTGTAAACTCGGTTGAGCAGGTAGATGATGGCGTCATCCACTCCTAGGCGGGGCTGGTAGGTGAACTAAAGCGGATCCATAAGTGGTTGGACCATAGGCCGGAGCTGCTCCAGGATGAGTCTCTCCAGGGTTTTCATGATATGTGACGTTAATGCCACTGGTCTGTAATCCTTAGGGTCACTGGGCCATGACGTCTTCGGTACAGGGACTAGGCATGACGTTTTCCACAGCACAGGGACTCTCCGAAGGCTGGGGCTCATGTTGAAAATATACTGGAGTACTCCACTAAGCTGTAGGGCACAGGTCTTTAGGATCCTGGGGCTCACACCATCAGGGCCTGCAGACTTGCCAGCATGAAGTCTCTTCAGCTGCCTTTCAACCTGTGCAGCAGTGATGTTTATTAGAGAGGTGTCATGTAGTGGAGGTGTGAGAGTGTTACTCTGGAGAGTGCAGTCAGACAGGGTGTCTGGGGCTAAGGTGTTAGCAGGGCATTCAAGTGGTGTCGAGGGGGGGTGAGAAGCAAAAAGTTGTAGAGGGGCGAATGGAGGGGGTGCGAACTGCAGTGATGCTGTTGTGGTGAGAGCAATTGGGGTCAGCGTTTGGGTGTGCACTGGTGTGACTATGTCAAATCTGTTAAAAAACAGATTCAGCTCATTAGCCCATTCCTCATTGCCCTTCACTCCATCACCACTGTAAGGTTTATAACCTGTGATGGTCTTCATGCCACTCCACACCTCTCTGATGTTATTGTGTTGAAGTTTCCTCTCCAAATTTCTTCTGTAAGCCTCCTTGGCCTCCCTGATCTTTGATTTCAGCTTCCGCTGTATTTCTCGCACCTCTTCCCTGTTTTCAGCCTTAAAGGCCCTCTTTTTGACATTCAGTAGGGTTTTAATGTCCTTTGTTATCCATGGCTTGTTGTTTGGGTAACAGCAGACAGTCCTTGCTGGGACAATGGTGTCCACACAGAAGTTAATGTATCCCGTGACACACTCAGTAAGACCGTCAATGTCGTCATTGTGTGGTTCACAAAGTGCCTGCCAGTCTGTCACCTCGAAGCAGTCCTGTAGTGTCATATTGGCCTCATCTGTCCATCTCCTCACTATTTTTGGAGTAGCTGGCAAACTCTTCACAACAGGCACATAGCAGGGTGAGAGGTGAATCAAGTTGTGATCAGACCTTCCCAGTGGGGGGAGGGGGAAGAGCTGTAAGCATCCTTAACATTAGCATACAGCATGTCTAATGTCCTTTCTTCCCTGGTAGGGCAGTTCACAAACTGGGTGAAAGTAGAAAGTGTCCTATTCATATTCACGTGGTTGAAATCACCCGAAATAGCAATAAATGCATTCGGATGCTGAGTCTGTAACCGGGCTATTGCAGAGTGAATGACGTCACATGCTGTGTTCGGGTTTGCAGAGAGGGGAACATAAACAGCCACCATGATTACATGTGAAAACTCCCTGGGTAGATAATATTGGCGAAGTCCGACAGCACACAGTTCAACATCCGAGCAGCAGATGCGCTCTTTAACAGTAATGTGAGCTGGGTAACACCACCGTTTATTCATGAGCACAGCCAGCTCTCCCCCTTTGCGCTTACCGCTCGATGCACAGTCTCTGTCGGCACGAACCGTGTGGAAGCCGCTGATCATAGTGTTAACATCAGGAATATCCTGGTGCAGCCATGTCTCCGTGAAGCACATTAAACTGCACTCCCGATACTCCCTCTGGCTCTGTGTTAGCGCCGTCAGTTCGTCCATCTTATTTCCCAGTGATCTTACATTCCCCATAGTGATTGTAGGGAGACACGGCTTATAAGTTTTTTCTGTAAGCCTTCGTTGTCTCAAAGCCTCCCTCTTCCTCCGTAGCTTTTTATTTCCTTTGCATCCTCTGTGTGTCTTACGCCGAATTTCCACAGGGATTTCCTCTGGTTTTGGAGCTAAAGCGGCTGGCTTCAGGTCAATCAGCTGATCTCTGGTGTAAACAATGCGCGCTGCTTTGAGTTGTTGCGCCACTGCGCTGAGAAGTTGAGCTGCGAGGAACATAAGCACCAAAACCTTTGTAGCCCACATGTTGACATGCCGAAAAAACAATATGCGGTTTTACGGAACACAAAAAAGCAAACACGAATTAGCAGAATAAAAAAAACGAAGAAATAGAATAAGAAATAGAGGAAAATAGTATTAGAAGTTCAGGAGCGTTTGTAATAGGCAGCACACGACTTCGCGCATGCGCACTACCTGCAATACCTCCTGTACCGCTGTAATGTGTCCAGCTTCCTGTTTGTGATGTAGTTTCCTGTTTTTGTATTGTTGCTGTGAAAGTTTTGCGTTTGTATCAGCGTTTAAATTATATAGCTTTTCCATTTTTACGATAATAATATTAATAGAAACTAGTTTTTACATTTACATACTACTGGGCTTCGCGTTCTTTGCGTTTTTTTTGCGCTTTTTGGAGAATGCGCGAGTTTCTTCGTATAAAAACAACAAACAGAATTCAGCTCGAAACTGCTAAACCCCGACACACAAGGTACGTTATCATGTCTACCATCCAGCTCATTCAGTGTGTGGAGTGCAGGATGTTTGGACATTCTTCCTCCGTCATTAGTGATAATTTTACTTGTGATAGGTGTGTGTTAGTGAGCACTCTGATAGAGAAGATATCAGCGTTAGAGGAGCGCATCCAGACTTTAGAGAGGGTGTTATTCCCATAGCAGAAAGTCTGGGCTCCGGCATAGGAGCCCTCACAGCAGGGCGAGTGGGTGACGACTCGGCGGGATACTCGTTCAGCCAAAGCTAACACTAAGGCTAACCCACCAGAGCACACCTCTTTTGCACTTCACGTGTCCAACGTTTGCTCTCCTCAGTGATGTTCCCGCTGAAAGAGCTGAAAGAGCTCTGGTTATAGGAGACTCTACAAAAAATTATTAGATATAAGAAACTTGCTCCCTGGTATAACGACCACACATGTACTTTAAAACAGACAGCTTGGAAATTATAACATAAATGGCATCAAACTAAATTGTTAGTATTTTAAATAGCATGAAAGGAGAACATCCTGAATCATAGAAAAGCTCTTAGTGTAGCTAGATCAACACATCTCTCCACTCTTATAGAAAATAACAAAAATAATCCTAGATTTTTATTTAAGACCGTAGCCAAATTAGCTAGAAATAAGACGACTTCAGACATCTCCACAACAACATTGTGCAACAGTGAGGAATTTATGAACTTTTTTAATAATAAAATTGTAAATATCAGGCATAAAATCGAAGCTTTGAAACCAGACAATGCAATTGATGCAAATGTTAAACTAACTTTTAGTTTCCTTAAACGCATTTTCTTAAACAGATAGTACCAGCAATAACAGAACCCCTGTTGAGAATAATTAATTCCTCACTCAGCATTGGCTATGTTCCAAAATTATTTAAATTAGCAGTTATTAAACCGATTATTAAGAAACCTGACCTTGACCCCTGTCAGCTGTCCAGTTACAGGCCAATATCAAACCTCCCCTTTATCTCTAAGATTCTGGAAAAGATAGTAGCGGAGCAGCTACAGTATGCTCATATCTACATAGAAATAGCATACATGAACTGTATCAGTCAGGATTTAGGCCCCATCACAGTACAGAGACAGCACTCGGTAAAGTAGTAAATGACCTCCTATTGGCCTCTAATCAGGGTTGTGTAACAATGCTTGTATTACTCGATCTCAGTGCAGCTTTTGACACCGTTGATCATGGCATTCTTCTTCACAGATTAGAAAACAGAGTAGGTAATAAGGGTAGCTGTGGGCAGAATATCAACAGTGACTGACATCAGTTCAGAGTCTGACAATGTAATATGGGTAGGATGAGTGATAGAGACTGAACAAAAACTAAAACTATCCAGTCATGAGAAAGAGAAATAGAAGTAATAGAAGTATATAATTATACAATATATTTTTTAATAGTAGTAGCCATTATGGAGTCTGTGTACTGTGGTGTTATGATTACTGATAGATTTCTAATTGTTATTGTTTTGCTGTGAGTTAATGTGGTGTGGTTCCTCTCCTCCACACAGTGTCATTGTGTCGTATCACATCTTCCAACTCAGCACCTGCAGTCGCTCCCAGTTGCAGCAGTGCAATCTCTTTTAGTGGCGGACTGGCCATCTGAAGAACCGGGAGTTTTCCTGGTGGGCCGCCTGCCAAGATCGGCCCAGTCAGTACACAAATATATAAAAAATGACGGAAACCATAATATTACATCTTTTTCACACTCATATGGATAAGTGCGTCAATCGCACGGGCGCTGCCGACAAAGAGCGTGTTGTTGCAGGAGAAAGAGGTTGATTTACGACAGCTGTTTATGGGAGTGTAGTCCATTGCGGGAGATGCATTGTGGGTAATGAGGTCCGGTGTGTGTGAATGCGAATGCGAGATGTAAGCTGGGATACAGAGCCTGAGTTTGGTTTTCTTTTCAGTAGTTTTTAGTTTGATTTAAGTGCGGGATCCACCCGAAAAGTTGTACTATAGCCCGACAATGCATCAAATAAAAGAACGGGCATCGACCACTTTGTCCATCTCATCAGTACATGAATTAACGGACTGTTATGCTGCAACATTAAAAAATAATGCGCACATGCGGATGTTTTGCCCTCCCTCAATATTAATTAGACACCTTCACTTTTAATTTATGGAGGGAGAGATATGGATCCTTTCTCGATGCAGCGAATTTTTTTGAGCAAATTAATAATAATTTTAATAAATGAAAAGGAGGAAGAAGAAAAGGTGGAGATGAAAGTTACACGAAAATAAGAAAAAGCTTTAGAGGTAAATGCTGTGAAATGATTCTAATAAACAGATTCTGCCTTTGGTGTGAAGGAAAGTTCCAAATTCAAATTCAAATTCAAATTTTATTTGTCACATACACAAACATACACAGTACGAAATGTAGTGAAATGCTTATACGACCGCCAGTGACTTTAAAAAGAGAATTAAAACTTATAAGTAATAAATATCAATAGAAGAAATATGATAGAAAATTTTGCCATTGACCCTAAAAGAGAATTAAAGTTTACAAATAAGAAATAAATATGAATAAAAGAAATACGATAGAAATTAAATAGAAAAAAAAATAGAAAAATTTTATTTTATTTAGTTCCCGTTCCGCTCTGATGGCTCTAACATTACGGTCAGGGACAGCGAGGCTGGATCCAGCAGCCCACCACATCCCACATCATAATACACTGGCTCATTAAAGTGGAGATTCATTTTTAAAACCACATACTAGTATAAAAATATAACACAAACAAAAAGGTAAATAAAAAAGTTTTACTGAACATATATTGGGTCATATTTGTAAAAACAAAGAAACAAAGTAAAGAACAATAAGTTCATTATTCAAAGTTGTTCAGATCAGTGTAAAGTTAGTAAGTGCTATAACGCCACCTGGCACAGTTTCATCCCAGTGGAACAATCTGACTACATGTGCAGTGCCATAGAAAAGTATTTGCCCCTTCCTGATTTTTTTTCTTTGCATATTTGTCACACTTGTACAGTATGGGTGGAATTTCGCCTAAACACTTTATGAGGAAAAGACAAAATCGGCTTTTTTGTTTGTGAGATATTACGAACATTTCACAGGGGGAATCATCACAGTTGATGGTGATTGTGGATTGTTGATATTATAATTAACCATTGCCAATATTTATCAGAAGTTATTTTTTTCTTCTGTAGTGAAAAAATGACAAGTTTAGTAATTTACTTTAATTCATCAGGATTCAGACTGACTGCAGGGGAGCTTTAGATGTCAACATTATAAAATTATTTCTGTATCAGGTATATTGTGTTGCTGACTGTACTAGTTTCTGACTGTTTCTCACTAGTCTATCATTTGGTGTTTCAATTCTGGTTTGTTGTACGATGTGCAGATAAACTTGTGTATCTGATCTACAGTCTTATTATCACAGAGTTCAGTATGTTAGAGTTTACATTAACATTAATATAACTATTTGTGTGTGTGTGTGTGTGTGTGTGTGTGTTCACTGTAGTGTGACAGAGGTTTTTGTACGACGGCTTCATTGGAATGTATCACTGTGGTACACTTTTGGTGGCGGCTCCAAACTCATTATAAGAAGTAAGTGCCTTCTTTTTCTAGAAGCTCAGAGATTTATTAGTACTTTTACACAATTTAATAAAATGTATAAATTTACTGTAAAATTATAATTTAACATTAATATAAAGAAAAAAACATTTTTTATGAAGAAGAGAAATGTGATGTGAAGCGCAGAGCTGCTTCTGTAAAATATCAGCTTTTGTCTTATTTTGTAAAATTCAGTCTAAAACTTTTTAAGACAAATTTGAAATATTAGTTTTTAGTGGATTAAATTTTGCTTTGTGTTGCTCTAATTTATCATAGTCCTGAAAATGTGTGTAAGAATAAATCATGAACAATGGTGGGTTATTGCTTTTTTTTATTAATGATGAGCCACAAAATAATTATTAACATTATGTAAAAAAAATAAATAAACATACATAACTTTACCGTGGTGTGATGCTCATTCATACACACTGTGTTTTGTTCAGAAGATGGAGATTTGATTTGGTTGGATGACGTTACGAGAATTCTGCTTTGTTGTTCAGTATGTTAAGATAAACTTGTGTATCTGATCTACAGTCTTATTATCACAGAGTTCAGTATGTTAGAGTTTACAATAACATTAATATAACTGTTTGTGTGTGTGTGTGTGTGTGTGTGTGTGTGTGTGTGTTTTCTCCAGCTGGTCCGGTGGTGAAGCCCTCCGTGTCTCTGCTCCCTCCCTCCTCTCTGCAGCTCTCTGAGGGATCGGCCTCACTGTTCTGCCTGCTCTCAGCCTATTCTCCACAGGGGGCGCTGCTGACCTGGACCGTGGATGGTGCCGAGGTAAACGAGGGGATTGTTACCAGCACAGAAGAACAGAAGAACGGCTTCTACAGCCGCAGCAGCACCCTGACCCTCAGCAAAGAACGCTGGGAAGAGGCCGAGGTGTTTGGCTGTACCGTCTCCTACCACGACACGACTCAGATCACCTCGTTCCGAAAGAGTCGCTGTGACGCTCACTAGAAATCAAGTGTACACTTTAAAGCATGCTTAGTTGTCTAAAATGGTATCAGTGGTGTAGCTATGCTGAAATAAAGCTTTAATGTGGAAAGCATGTCTCCTTTTTCAGTTGTGAAGTGTCTTTGGCAGCGATTTGGAACAGCAGCTTTAACAGCAGGTCGAGTGCAGTGTGTGTGTTGTGCTTGAGTGAGTTTGTCTAAAGAACCATGAACATCTGCTAAAAGTGCTGATCTATTCTGGAAACTGTTCATGCAAGTGTGTGTGTGTGTGTGTGTGTGTGTGTGTGTGTGTGTGTGTGTTTTTGATGGCTAATGTGCTACTAGGTAAGGAGGATCACACTCATTTCTAATTTTTCTGACTGGTTAGATGGTGCCTAAAACTATCAATACTGTAAATTGTACTGCATTCCACTTAAATACAAGAAAAAACAAAGATTCAAGACAAAAACTTTAGAAAATTTCTGATCATAATGAAGCATTTACTCCTTTTTTTAGGAAGTAATAAAGTCTTAATAGAGTTTGATCTTTCTCTCTGAGTCGATGCACATCATAGGAAATTTCCTAAATGTAAATGTACTCAAGGGAGTCTTCCACTGTAATGTATGAGCAGAGCAGGTAATGCACTACACACACTAATCCCTACTTACCTCCTGCTGTGTATTAACACATCCAAAATTGGATAAAGGTTATACACAGCATTCCTGTACGTATATGCTGAGTAGTTACGTCATGATTAACTCAGAGCAGTCTGTTATTTCTGAGCTTGAAGATGCTGACAGACTCAAAACTACATGACCAGAACTAAATAAAGATTAAATATCAGTTTAAGCTCTTTCTTCTGTTCTGAAGAGAGGAGAGGGAGACCTTCAGTAACATATATCAGGAGATTTGAGAGACAGCCGTCATTTACACTGTTTGCTGGAAATTCTGCATTAACTCGATGAAACAATCTAATTGATTCAAATAAAAGGTTACAAAGTGGGCTGAGAGAGCCATGTGTTCTTAATGAAGCAAAAAAGTTCCAAATGCAGTAATCTATATCTTCCCTTACAAATTGAACAGAATAGCAGCAAAGTGTATCAGCATGACAAAAAAACAAGACACAGGTGAGACAAACTGATAATAAAACTTCTATAAAGACAGGACAAGAAAAAAGTGATCAGAGGTCATGTATAAAACTGGGCCATCAGCTGGAGAAATCAGATCACATTAAAACAACACCTTAATGCTACGTGATTCCTGACTCAATAAACCATCAAACAGGAGTGAGACCTGAACCGCAGCACAAGAAGTAGTATTGCACTGTCTCTTAAGCATATTTACATCTACAGCACTGGGAACATCCCCTTATCCAGAGTGACTTATAGACGTACATGTGCTTTGGTGGTCTACAATAAAACACATCCTCATAAACTAATAAAATATTATGAGGCTAAATTCCTGTTAGAGAGAAGTTAATATTAGTGCAGAAAGAAAACAACAGCACAAGATGAAGTTTTTTATTAGTGTTTATTTAAGCGCTTGGTGACTGAATAAAGTTCTTTGTTTGAAGCCTGATAGTGCTGCAGATGTTCAGTTTTTTAGAGGATGTTTATTCCATCACCTGTGGGCCAGGACAATAAACAAAAATTGTGATGAGATATCATAAGAGAGGCGGCATGGTGGTGTAGTGGTTAGCACTGTCGCTTTGCACATCCAGGGTCCGGGTTTAAGTTTGCATGTTCTCTCAGTGCTTGGTGGGTTTCCTCCGGGTACTCTGGTTTCCTCCCACAGTACAAAGACCTGCAGATTATGCTAATTAGTGTTCCCAAAATTGCATGTAGTGTGTGAATGAGTGTGTGTGTGTGTGCCCTGCGCTGTACTGTCCAGGGTGTACCCCGCCTTGTGCCCTAAGTCATCTTCACTGGAACTGAGATAAGTCCTTTGCAACCCTGAAGACAGGATAAGGCAGTATAGACGATATGTGAGGGAGTGAGTGAGCATCAGGAGAGAAAGTTAGATAGTTTTGTAAAACTACCCAACGTTTGATTGTCCTGCCAGATATTGTTGCACAACAGTTCTCCCAACAATCACAAAATATATCATAGTAATGCATCTCTAGTAATATACTGCAACTCAGACTTGCTGTAAATTAGTTCATGGCTGAAGAGCTTCGAAAACATACTGAGATTCACATAGAAACATTGGATGCTGAAAGAGACAGAGAAAGAAAAGAAGGAGGGAAGGATTGAGGGAGTGAGGGAGAGGTATAGTTACTTGTAGGAAGAGCAGGGAGAAGAAGAGTGCAGAATACTAAGTAATGGTGTGAAAAGTGAAGTGGGATAACACTGATATCTCATGCTGGTGAAGGATGGATGGTCAGATCCAAAAGGTTTACATTAGTATGTTTTAAAAGAGAGATGTTAAATCTCTGGATATAGGAGTTGTAAAGAGAGAGAGAGTGGGGAGTCAGGAGGACTGGAGGCTTGACTAAAGGGGGTTACACAATAAAAAGAAAGAAAATGAGATCTCAGAGCTAAGAACAATGATTTATGGGTAATAATTTGAATTTCATATTAGATTAGAATAAAATCTTAAAATGAGACAGTAGAAGATCTGTATGAGAAAATGCAGAGAAAGCAGGAAAGCTGGTGTCACATAATACTATGAAGTAAAGCAGGGCTCAGTCTTATCAGGAAGGGGAGAGACGGAACACCAGTTTAATTCCCAAATGTTAAGAGAGAGTCTGTGAGGACAGGAGGAGTTACACCAGTGACTGAGGGAGAATCCAGAGCAGAGCTGAAGTGTGTCCTGAAAAGGACAAGAAAAACACACCTAAAGCTAAGAGCAGATTATTAACGTTGACTGATATCAGGACAGCATCTGAGACTGTAATATGGGTAGGATGAGTGATAGGGACTGAACAAAACAGATGATTATCCACCAAACAGTTTCAGTCATGAGAAAAAGGAGCAGAAACATTTATGAATCAATAGAAGTATTAATTGTACAGTAGTGGCCATGGGGTGGACTGAGTGCAGTGTGGTATTATGATTTTTGAGAGATTTCTAATGTAAGTTGTGAGTTAGTGTGGTGTGGTTCCTCTCCTCCACAGAGTGTCATTGTGTCGTATCACATCCTCCAACTCAGCACCTGCAGTCGCTCCCAGCTGCAGCAGTGCAGTCTCTCTACAATCTGACTGAGGGAGGTTTTTTGTACGACTCTATAACACTGTGTGAACAGCCAGTTGCTACTGATGTAATGTAAACTCTTACAGTAGTAATCTGCTGCATCTTCAGTCTGGACTCCACTGATGGTCAGAGTGAAATCAGATCCAGATCCACTGCCACTGAAACGAGCTGGAAAACCTGACTGTAGCTGATTTGCAAGTTTAATCAGGAGTTTAGGAGTTTCTCCAGGTTTCTGCTGATACCAGTGTAAGCGGTCACCATTAGAGTCCTTGTACACTGCCTGACTGGTTCTACAGTTGATGGTGACTGTTTCTCCTGGACGAGCAGATTTTACTGCAGGAGTCTGAGTTACTGTGACTTGACCTCTGCACTCTGTAAAAATATATATTATAATTTACCATGAAACTGAAACATTATAATACATAAAAATGTGTATTTGTATAAAGAGATGATTGTAGAGATAAAATCTGAAGCAGTGTCTGACCTTGAGTCCAGAGGATCAGTGTCCAGATGAAGACGGGGATCAAAGTCATGGTAGCTGTGGGTGAAGTTGCTGTAGCAGCAGCTCTCAGTCATGAAGTGTTAAAGTCACAGCGCTATAAACACTCCCAGAGCACTGAAGCATGAGCTGCTAATGCAAAGTGGAACCTCTCTTTATGGAAATGTGTGTGTGTGTTTGCGCGTGTGTGTGTGTGTGTGTGTGTGTGTGGTCACTGTAGTGTAACTAAGGTTTTTGTACGACGGTTTAATTAGAATGTATCACTGTGGTACACTTTCGGTGGAGGAACCAAACTCATCATTGGTAAGTCACTTTTACTTCTTTTAGGAGTCTAAAAGTAAAGAAAAATAACTTCGGCTCATCATTTACATGAGTTAAATAAAAAAAATTTGTGTATAGTTATCAGTAATTTATTTATAAGTAACTCTTTACTGTAAAATAGTAAAATAATAAATGAGTGAATAATGAAAATATAATAAATACTCTGTGTGTGTTGGTGAGTTTAAACCTGGTCACTGGTTCATATCTGAAGTTTAGTGTAAATTGTTCTAAAGTCTCTGTGCTGATGTAAAATACAGACGAATGCTGCTGTGTGTTTGTGTTAACCAATGAACATTTGTGTAATCAGATCCATTTACTACTATCACACAGGGAGCACTTTATATTACACATCAGTAAGAAGTGTTTAACACAGAATAAAGCTGATCAAAGTCTGAGTCGCTCCACAATATAACCAGTAACTAGTAAATCTTCTCCTGCTGAGTGGTTCTACTGAACTGCAGTCATGTGAATAAGCAGTAATGAGTAAATGTTGTGTAAGTGTGTGTAAATGTGTGTTTATTGTGTGTTTGTCTTCTCCAGCCGGTCCCACGGTGAAGCCCTCCGTGTCTCTGCTCCCTCCCTCCTCTCTGCACCTGTGTGAGGGATCCGCCTCGCTGCTCTGCCTGCTGTCTGCCTACTCTCCACAGGGGGCGCTGGTGAGCTGGAGAGTGGACGGCTCAGAGGTGAAGGACGGGGTTCTGACCAGCGCAGAAGAACAGAAGAAGGACGGTTACACACGCAGCAGCACCCTGACCCTCAGCAAAGCAGTCTGGGAAAAGGGGGAGGAGTTTGTCTGTACAGTCTCCCATGCTGGTGTCAATCATCCGGTCACGTTCAGAAAGAGCCAGTGTGAAGACTAACAGCTCCAAGATAGAATTTAACACTGAGCTGCTTACACATCCATCTACAATAGAGTTTCAGTTCTACACAATGCTGACATTTCTGTCTTTACTCTCTTCACTGTCCTGTTGCTCTTCCTGTAGTTTTGCTCTGCTGAAATAAAGCTTCATTTTGGACATTGTGTCTTGTTTTATTCCAGTTAATAGTCATTATCAGTGTGATGAGAGAGTGTGTTTAGCTGTAGATTCAGTGCTGTGTGTTGTGCTTCAGTGAGTTTGGCTGAAGAAACTTGAACATCTGGTGAAAGTGCTGCTCTATTCTGGGAGAAAGAGGATCACTCAGCCGTCTTCATGTGAATCTCACTTCCTCTACACTGCTCTCTGATTTACTGCTTAACACTGACTCTGTGTGTTTAGCTGGGTGTGGAGCAGGAAGCTGCTTTCATCTCTTTCTTTACTGCAGGGTTTATGCTTGAGTGAACTGACAGGTAAAGACTTATTTTATATTAATAAGATGGAGGAGTTCAGATCCTCATCCATTCCTACTTGTGTCAAAACTGTACACTGAATTTACACTGAAAATCAGCTTCTGACTTTCTTTTACCTCAGAATGAATTAGACCTTCTGAGAACAGTGTTTATGTCCATTCTGGACCCAGTATAAATGAATCAGTGCATAACAGGACACATTTATGAATACCTTCAGATTAAATTTAGAAAACATAATATCAAATGTGCCCCTATTTATTAGGATGAGGAAATTATGAAGGAGCTGGCCTGCTTAAATAAATTTGTTTGCCCCACGTTCTGCCTTTCTGCTAGCAGATTTTAATGGTTTTTAACAACATAAAAGGAACACTTAATGTAAAATTCTACTGTAAAGTGGGGGTTTCATAGTTTTTGCCACCTTGGAGCAACTGAAGTGCTTTGACTGCAGGCGATATCAGACATGAAAGGCAGCGCTGTCTGCACTGGGTTGTGCAGCCGGGCAGCTTAGGGGGCGATTCGGCATGAATCCACTGTAGTCACGACAAGTCTCTTGCTGTGTTCTGTAGCTTCGATAGATTACAGTTACAAAAACTCATTTTACTGTATCCTTTTAGCTTACTGTCTCACGGTCAAAAGCATGTGTTCTCCACATCTTAGCACTTCATCCTGCAGTACTGGCTTCCACATCTGCCATCTCCAGACAAGCTTCACGAACTGAAAAACACCAGAGATGGCAGATGTGGAAGCCATTACTACAGAATGGAGTGCTAAGATGTGGAGAACAAAAGCTTTTGACCGTAAGAAAACATGTAAATAAGTTTACAATTTTTTTCTTTCATAAAGTGTGTTAAGATCTCTCTCTCTCTCTCTCTCTCTCTCTCTCTCACTTAGTTGAGCTACTGTACACATGACATTCCTGAGTTCTGCTCATCTGGGACAATTTAATAATTATAATTTATACATATTTCATCATGCTTTTCAAACTCATTTCCCATTTTGTGACTCTGATACAGTATGAGGAGGAAAAGTCAGATAGTTTTCTAATACTACACAGTTTCTTATCCTGTGAAATGTTGTTACACAATAGTTCTCCATAACAGTCACAACATACATCAAATTTATTGCAACTGTGCAATAACACCTTTTTAAATTGTGCAATATTATATTCGCTATTGCAATTTGAAATTTGATTGAAACTATAATTATTGGATTGCTTTTGCTTTTACTTTTGTATTTATACACTGTACTGTCCCTACTTTATTTTTCTTTGCTGTTGTAACATAGAAATTTCTTCACTGTGGTATATATTATCTTATCTACTCCTTATCTTATCCTATCTTATCTTATCTTATCTTAGTGATGCATCTCTATAAATATACTGTAGCTGCAGACTTGTGAGATTTCGTTTCAGATGAAGAGCAGCCAAACATGCTGAGATTCATACAGAAACATTGGATGCTGAAAGCCACAGAGAAAGAAGATAAGAAGGGGAGGATTGAGGGAGTGAGGAAGAGTCAGATAACACTGATACCTCACACTGGTGAATGATGGATGACTATGTACAATATGTTTACAATATTGTGTTTTAAAGGTAAGATGATAAATATTGAGATATAGGAGTTGGAAGAGGGAGAGACCTCAGGAGGACTACAGGCTTGTCTGAAGTGGGTTACACTTTAAAAAAGAGGAAATGGAAAGAAGGAACATCAGCTCCAATCCCAAATGTTAGGAGAAACAAAAGAGCCAATTTTGCACCAAACAACTTCAGTCATGAGAAATAGGACCACGATAATTTATAAACTTATAAAACGTCTCGGGTTACTTTGCTGTAACCCTGTTCCCTGAAAAGGCGGGAACGAGATGCTGCGTGAAAACGCTATGGGAACATCTTGTCATGTTGCCGGTTGTGAAGCATGTGTGTACCAAATGCGCCAAATTTTTGGCTTTTATAACCTCGGTCAGGTGATGTCATCTGATAAGACGCACCTGCAGGTTATAAATCTGAAGAGCACGTACTGGACACAGTAAGTGAAGTCTCTCCTGCTCCGAAGCTGTAAAGGCGGAGGACAGAAGGCTTCCAAACAATAGGATGCATGTTGGCAAATGTGTTCGGAGAGGACCAACCCTCCGCATCACATACTTGCTGCAAGGGAATACCTCTTGCTAGTGCAATAGATGAGGCGATTCCCCTGGTTAAATGAGCCCTGATTCCTAGAGGTGAAGTGAGCCCACGCGCCTCATAGGAGAGGGCAATAGCATCTCTCACGCAGCTTGTGGCCCCGAAACATATAAAAGCTGCTCTGACTTACGCCACTGGCTGATGCGGTGGACGTAAATCTAAAGAGCACGTACTGGACACAGTGAGTAAAGTCTCTCCTGCTCCGAAGCTGTAAAGGCGGAGGACAGAAGGCTTCAAAAACAATAGAGATCTCCGATGCTCTTCGAGAGGTAACACCAATTAGAAAAACCATCTTAAGGGTCAGAAACCTGAGGCGCTGACTCTAGTAGTTCAACAAGGGGGCACAAGCCAGAGGATAAATTTATTTAGTTTTTTTTGCAGAAACTCCAGCACTAAAACAATTCGGCAGTGGACTGAGTCTACCTGCTTCGTCATGCACCAACTTTCAAATACATTCTATTTGAGGGAAGGCAGCCCTAGTACTTAGAATAGTCTTAATTACGCTGGCTAGAAGACCAGCTTGACTGAGAGTAGTAAAGGGGACATTTGCTGATCTTGCGAGGCGAAGAGGTCCACCTCAGCTACATGAAATTTTCCCATTACCTGGTAAATCGCCCTAAGGGACAGGAATCTCGTGCGCTAGCTATTTAGCGGCGCGAGCACAGTCCGCCCTGGCGATTAATATATGAGACTGCCATAGTGCTGTCCACCCGCAGTAGGACATGGTAGTCTCAACTGCTGGAGGAAGTGCTTTAGGGCCTAAAATAGAGCCATGATTTTAAGGCAATTGATGTGCCGCGCAAAAAGATGGCCTCTCCAGCTCTAAATAGGACTAAATAGGAGACAGCACCCCCAAATAGCAAGCAGTAAGCAAACAGCGCAACTGACTGAGAGAGCGATAACTCACCCATCAGAAGAGCCGAGCGTGATGGAGACGCTAACAGGGCAGACGGCTGACAGCGGCCCGGTGGCAAACTCACAGACAGCAAAAAGTTGATAGTTATAGTCCAGTTTATTTCAAGCATCAGCAATATGAAATGGAATACTCCAACCAGCCAAGCAGAATGGCAGGGAGACATGCAGCAGGAACTAACTAACAAACAAACAATCCAGGTACGAAGCGGCAGCACAGACGCGCACAGCGTACTCGTCCCGGAACCGGAAGTTCATTCTACATACATATACAATATACAGTATATATTATACAGTGGTGTGAAAAACTATTTGCCCCCTTCCTGATTTCGTATTCTTTTGCATGTTTGTCACACGTAAATGTTTCTGCTCATCAAAAACGTTAACTATTAGTCAAAGATAACATAATTGAACACAAAATGCAGTTTTTAAATGAAGGTTTACGTTATTAAGGGAGAAAAAAAAACTCCAAATCTACATGGCCCTGTGTGAAAAAGTGATTGCCCCCCTTGTTAAAAAATAACTTAACTGTGGTTTATCAGACCTGAGTTAAATTTCTGTAGTCATCCCCAGGCCTGATTACTGCCACACCTGTTTCAATCAAGAAATCACTTAAATAAGAGCTACCTGACACAGAGAAGGAGACCAAAAGCACCTCAAAAGCTAGACATCATGCCAAGATCGAAAAAAATTCAGGAACAAATGAGAACAAAAGTAATTGAGATCTATCAGTCTGGTAACGGTTATAAAGCCATTTCTAAAGCTTTGGGACTCCAGCGAACCACAGTGAGAGCCATTATCCACAAATGGCAAAAACATGGAACAGTGGTGAACCTTCCCAGGAGTGGCCGGCCGACCAAAATTACCCCAAGAGCGCAGAGACAACTCATCCGAGAGGCCACAAAAGACCCCAGAACAACATCTAAAGAACTGCAGGCCTCACTTGCCTTAATTAAGGTCAGTGTTCACGACTCCACCATAAGAAAGAGACTGGGCAAAAACGGCCTGCATGGCAGATTTCCAAGGCGCAAACCACTTTTAAGCAAAAAGAACATTAAGGCTCGTCTCAATTTGCTAAAAAACATCTCAATGATTGCCAAGACTTTTGGGAAAATACCTTGTGGACCGACGAGACAAAAATTGAACTTTTTTGGAAGATGCGTGTCCCGTTACATCTGGTGTAAAAGTAACACAGCATTTCAGAAAAAGAACATCATACCAAAAGTAAAATATGGTGGTGGTAGTGTGATGGTCTGGGGTTGTTTTGCTGCTTCAGGACCTGGAAGGCTTGCTGTGATAGATGGAACCATGAATTCTACTGTCTACCAAAAAATCCTGAAGGAGAATGTCCGGCCATCTGTTCGTCAACTCAAGCTGAAGCGATCTTGGGTGCTGCAGCAGGACAATGACCCAAAACACACCATCAAATCCACCTCTTTGGAGACTTTGGAGTGGCCTAGTCAAAGTTCTGACCTGAATTCTATTGAGATGTTGTGGCATGACCTTAAAAAGGCGGTTCATGCTAGAAAACCCTCAAATAAAGCTGAATTACAACAATTCTGCAAAGATGAGTGGGCCAAAATTCCTCCAGAGCGCTGTAAAAGACTCGTTGCAAGTTATCGCAAACGCTTGATTGCAGTTATTGCTGCTAAGGGTGGCCCAACCAGTTATTAGGTTCAGGGGGCAATTACTTTTTCACACAGGGCCATGTAGGTTCGGATTTTTTTTCTCCCTAAATAATAAAAACCATCATTTAAAAACTGCATTTTGTGTTTACTTGTGTTATCTTTGACTAATAGTTAAATGTGTTTGATGATCAGAAACATTTTGTGTGACAAACATGCAAAAGAATAAGAAATCAGGAAGGGGGCAAATAGTATTTCACACCACTGTATGTTATTATATATATTATAATATATATTATTGAACAAGTTAGTTTCCCCATGCTAAGCGCTAGCGGTTAGCATAGTGATATTAGTTTGCTTATAAATCCATATGTGGATGTATATTACAGAGATGCCATGGAGCTGATGGTTTACATCAGTGTTTAATGGTCTAAATGAGATGATATTCCTTTTAATCACTGCCATTTACACTCGGCTCGGCATTTCCCCCAAACACTCCAATAGTATTAACACTGCTACAAAGTTATCATTAGTGCCTAAAACAGTAACATCTGATTAATTTTATATATTAAACATTACCTAGTAGGTGTGTGCAGTTGAAAATTTAGTGAAAATTATGACGTTATCACGCTATAATTAACTGTATACTCCATGATGTTGAGTCCTGGAGCTAATATCCGGAAAGGTTCTGTGTTCAGTTGAGTTTTGACCCCACTCCCATAGTCCTTTGCGCATTAGCTTTAGCTTTTAGCTTGCAAAATACGGGAGAAAACGGGACAAACGGGAAAGAGCAGACGGCTACACGGAAAAAAGCACACAGTTACAGGGGTGAGGAAACACATTTTCAAGGAAAAAAAAAAAACATTTATAAGGAAAAAAAACACATTTTTAAGGGAAAAAAAGCACATTTATGAGGGAAAAAGCACATTTATAAGGTAAAAAAGCACACATTTTTAAGGGAAAAAAGGAAATTTTTAAGGGAAAAAAGCACATTTATTAGGGAAAAAAGATATTTATAAGGAGAAAAAGCATACATTTTGAAGGGAAAAAACACACTTACAAGGGAAAAAACACACACATATACGGGAAAGATGATTTGCCCTTCTGGGCCACTGTACAAGTCCATGCTGCGTGCGTTTTGTATGGAAACAGGAAAGAACTGGAATGAAGGGCTGCCTATGTTGATGTTTGCAGTCCGTGAGACGGTGCAGGAATCTATGGGCTTCAGTCCAGCTGAATTAGTCTTTGGACATACGCTGCATGAGCCTCTGAAACTTTTAAAGGAACAATTGTTATTGAAAGAAAAAAAGCTTGTAACTGTGTGTGATTATGTCATTCAAATGCGCGAACGCTTAAATCACGTATGGGAAATTGCAAAAACAAATTTGTCTTTAAAACAATTGCAAATGTTTTGACAAAAAAAGTGTGTCAAGAAATTTTCAGTCAGGAGATTTGGTGTTGGTCCTTCTTCCACTTCCAGGTTCAGCATTGCAAGCTAGGTTTTCGGGACCCTATGTGGTGGAAAGGAAGCTGAGTGAGACAAATTATCAAATTCGTACTCCTGAGCGTAGAAAGAAAAGTCGTATTTGTCATGTTAACATGTTAATACTTACGTGAGTAGGACAAGGTCTGTGAAGTCTGCGGTAGAGATGGCATCTGTAGTAACTATTTCTTCTTTGTCTTTTGCTGTAGGGTCTGAGGATGATGGTCTGGTTACTCATGAGAGTATGTGATTTCTCTTATTCATAAATTCTCTTCTCTCTTTTCAGATATCCCCAGGCAAACTCATGTTTTGTTTCATGATGTTGAACTTATATACTCGTCACCGATAAAACAACATCCTTATTGTGTTAATCCGCAAAAGAGAGAAGAGATGAGAAAAGGGGTAGAGTACCTGATTGTACATGGTCTAGCGATTCCCAGTTCGAGCCTGTGGAGCTCACCGTGTTTGCTTGTGCCGAAATCCGATGCTTCCTTCAGGTTCTGCACGGATTACAGAAAGGTCAATAGTGTCACCAAGGCAGACTGTTTCCCGTTGCCTAGGATGGAGGACTGTGTTGACCGTGTTGGTGCCTCATCCTTTGTGACAAAATTGGATTTTTTAAAAGGGTACTGGCAAGTGCCACTTACACAGCGTGCGTCAGATATCTCCGCATTCGTGACACCTGATAATTTCCTCCAATACACCGTTATGGCCTTTGGTATGCGAAACGCTCCAGCTACTTTTCAAAGGTTAATGCAAAAAGTGTTATCTGGTGTGAAAAACTGTGAAGCATATCTTGATGATGTGGTTGTTTATTCTAGTTCATGGAGTGACCACATGAACTCGCTACATGAAGTGTTTGCTCGTTTGGAAAAAAAGCGTCTTTAACAGTGAACCTAAAAAAATGTGAATTTGGAAAAGCCGTAGTAACTTACTTGGGTAAGCAGGTTGGCCAGGGCCAGGTGCGTCCTGTTAATGCCAAAGTGGAGGCAATTAGGAATTTTCCCATTCCCAGGTCAAAAAGAGAGCTGCGCTGCTTTCTGGACATGGTTGGATACTATGGTGCGTTCTGTAAGAATTTTTCCTCTGTTGTATGCCCTTTAACAGACTTATTAAGTGTGTCCAAAGCTTTCGTTTGGAGTCGTGAGTGCGATAACGCCTTTAATGCTGCCAAAGACCTCTTGTGTAGTGCCCCAGTTCTCTCCTCCCCTGATTTTTCCAAACCATTTAAGCTGGAGGTGGATGCTAGCGCATTGAAAATTCTAAAGCACAGCAGCATTACAGCACTATTGAAAAGGAGGCCCTAGCGTTACTCCTTGCCCTTCAACAATTCGAGGTCTATGTCGGTGGTAGTTCCCTACCTGTAGTAGTTTATACAGACCACAATCCCTTAGTCTTCCTTCTACGTATGGCAAATTCGAATCAGAGGCTGATGCGGTGGTCTTTAGTGGTCCAAAGTTTTAACCTTGACATACGCCACAAGAAGGGTACTGAAAATATTTTAGCAGACGCACTTTCTAGGTCGTGTAAATATAAATGTATTTCTATGTTGTCTTGTCAAAATGGGATTTTGACTTTTATGGGTGGAGGTGTTACGATGGCATATGTATGTGTTGCATGCATAGCTGCTTGTTGCAGCGTGTGCGCTCTTTCTCTCTCTCTCTCGTTGCTTTCCCTTTTCTTGCAGGTGACCCCGCCCTAATTGGACGTGCTGTGGCGTGCTCCGTGATGGGTCGTCCTTGGACCTGCACGTCTTTTTAAAGTCGCGGACAAAAGCCGGAAGCGCGCGTGGGTTCTTGGTGGTGTTTACATGAATATTGGCTTTAGGAAGATACGTTGTTGTTATCGCGCCTGTGGTGTAAATCTCTTTCTTTTCTTGTTTCTTAATTGTTGTTGTCTCTCTTTTTTGTTGTTGTTTTGTTATCGTGGCCGTGTCGGTATGCTTACGTGTAAATATTGTAAATAGTGTAAATATCTCTTTTGTTATTGTGGGTGTTTGGGAAGCTGAAGGGGTTGGGTGCCTTGGGTATCACCGTGGCTGCCATGAGACCTAAAACTGATGTACAGTCACTTTCTGGCCTAGCTTGGTATCCTTCAAGGTGTTGGAAATGGATTTGACGCGCGCAGGAGACACCTGTGCCCGCATTGCGATCAAATCCTACGTGACACCCAAATATGTTGTGTTCTGAGCAGAAAAGAGAGCGCTTTTTGTGGTGTTGAATCTCAATCCTAGGGAATGGAGATGACCTAGGACGACATCCTGATGTCCAAGCGCCGGCTCCTGAGACTGAACCAGAATCAGCCGTCGTCTAATGTGCGGGGTGAGCCTGACCAAATGGTTGCACTGTCAGTGTGGAAATCGCGCTCCAAAACAAATTTCCTAAGAAACTCCACCATACGGTGATTTGATACTTTTAAATTCACTTGCACACATCACACGCAATTACAATACGGTCCTAAAGACAAAAAGATCTGAGGAATGTTTCCAGTTCACTCCTATTTATAACCTGCAGGTGTGCTTCATCAAATGACATCACCTGACCGAGGTTATTTATGCCAAGATTTGGCGTGATTGATACACACATGCCTCACAACCGGCAACACAGAAAGATGTTCCCATAGCATTTTCACGCAGCATCGAGTGTAGCTTTTGAAAGTGAACACTGATATCTCAAGCTGGTAAAGGATGGAAGGTCATCTCCAAAATGTTAACCTAAGTTTATTTTAGAGAAGAGTTAATAAATCTCAGGATATAGTTCAAGATGGGGAGAGAAATCAGGGGGACTAGAGGCTTGTCTAAAGGGGAGTTACACTTTAAAAAAAGAGGAAATGAGCTAAGTTTTGATAAGACAGTACACGATGTGTGTGACAGAAAGCAGAGAAGCAGGGAAATGAGACAGGGTACTTGACACATAACACTGTGGAGTAAAGCAGGGCTCAGTCTTATCAGGAAGTGGAGAGAAGAAACACCATCTTCATTCCCAAATGTTAGGATGGAGGATGTAAGGACAGGAGGACTTGCACCAGTGACCGAAAGAAAATCAAAAGCAAGGCTGAAGTGTCCCCTGAAAGGGAAACAAGAAAAAAACAACTAAAGCTGGGAGCAGATTATTAACAGTGACTGATATCATATCAAAAAAAGGAGGCAGTAATATGGGTAGAATGAGTGATAGAGACTGAACAAAAAGTAATGTAAAATAAGACCAGAATAATTTAAATAAATAAACAGAAGTATTAATTTTACAGATGGTGGACTAAGTGCAGTGTGGTGTTATGATTAATGAGAGATGTCTAGTGTGAGTTAGTGTGGTTTCTTTCCTCCACAGAGTGTCATTGTGTCGTATCACATCCTCCAACTCAGCACCTGCAGTCGCTCCCAGCTGCAGCAGTGCAGTCTCTCTACAATCTGACTGAGGGAGGTTTTTGTACAACTCTATAACACTGTGTGAACCAGTAGCCAGTGATGCTATGGTGACTCTGACAGTAGTAATCTGCTGCATCTTCAGTCTGGACTCCACTGATGGTCAGAGTGAAATCAGATCCAGATCCACTGCCACTAAAACGAGCTGGAAAACCTGACTGTAGCTGATTTGCAAACTTGATCAGGAATTTAGGAGCTTCTCCAGGTTTCTGCTGATACCAGAATAAGTAGTGGCCATATGAGCTGTGATGATACACTGCCGGACTGGTTCTACAGTTGATGATGACTGTTTCTCCTGGAAGAGCAGATTTCACTGCAGGATTCTGTGTTACTGTGACTTGACCTCTGCAGTCTGTAATAATATAAGGATAATGCTTAAAGAAACTAAAAAAAATCTATAAGAGAAACAATAAATGTATTTGTTAAAAAAGATGATTGTAAAGATAAAATCTGAAGCAGTGTCTGACCTTGAGTCCAGAGGATCAGTGTCCAGATGAAGACGGGGATCAAAGTCATGGTAGCTGTGGGTGAAGTTGCTGTAGCAGCAGCTCTCAGTCATGAAGTGTTAAAGTCACAGTGCTATAAACACTCCCAGAGCACTGAAGCATGTGCTGCTAATGCAAAGTGTCCTCCAAGTATGGAAACACCTTCACCACATTCCCCCAATCTTACTGTAATTCTTACACTACTACAGAGTTATTGTGTAAGTTTTGCTTCTGGGGTCAGATGGAGATTTTCTGTAAAATACTTTTAGGTCTAAGATGCATAAATGAGTGAATTAGAGAGAAAATCTTAAAAATTTGCCTGCCAATATTTATAAGAAGTAATTCCTTCTTCTGTCGTGAAGAAATCACGGAAGTTCAATAATAATCATCAGGATTTAGACTGACTGCAGGGTATACTGTATTTAGATCTGAGCAACATTATGAAGTTATTTTTCTATTAGGTATATTGTTTTCTAACTGTAGAGGTGAATCTCATCACTACTCCCTCATTTGGTGTTATTTCTCCTCTAGTCTCCTGCAGTGTGTGGATTCCGCATTAGATTCTGTGTGTGTGTGTAGATTCTGCATTAGATTCTGTGTGTGTGTGTGTGTGTGTGTGTGTGTTTACTGTAGTGTGACAGAGGTTTTTGTACGACAGTTTCATAGGAATGTATCACTGTGGAGGACTTTTGGTGGCGGTTCCAAACTCATTATAAGAAGTAAGTGCCTTCTTGTTCTAGAAGCTCAGAGATTCATTATGACTTTTACACAATTTAATGAAATGTATAAATTTAGTGCAAAATAATAGTGTGACATTTATATGAGGAAAAAAATTATATAATGAAGGGAAATGTGATGTGAAGAGCAGAGCTCTTTTTTTGCTCCTATAAAAAAAAAAATAAGGCTTTTGTAATTTTTTTTAAAGTCTAAAGCACCTCATTACTTTTTTAGACAAATTAGAAATTTTTGTTTTAAGATTAAATTTTGCTTTGTGTTTATCATCATATTAAAAATGTAAGAATTAGCAATGTTGGTTTATTGTTTATTTTCTATTAATGATTATAAAATTATTAACATGTAAAAACTAAATTAACAGAGATAACTTCACCATGCTGTAATGCTCATTCATACACACTGTGTTTTGTTCAGAAGATAAAGATTTGGTTTGGTTGGATGACGTTACGAGAATTCTGCTTTGTTGTACGATGTGCAGATAAACTTGTGTATCTGATCTACAGTCTTATTATCACAAAGTTCAGTATGTTAGAATTTACATTAACATTAATATAATTGTTTGTGTGTCTGTTTTTCAGCTGGTCCGGTGGTGAAGCCCTCCGTGTCTCTGCTCCCTCCCTCCTCTCTGCAGATCTCTGAGGGATCGGCCTCACTGTTCTGCCTGCTCTCAGCCTATTCTCCACAGGGGGCGCTGCTGACCTGGACTGTGGATGGTGCCGAGGTGAACGAGGGGATTGTGACCAGCACAGAAGAACAGAAGAACGGCTTCTACAGCCGCAGCAGCACCCTGACCCTCAGCAAAGAACGCTGGGAAGAGGCCGAGGTGTTCGGCTGTACCGTCTCCTACCACGACACGACTCAGATCACCTCGTTCCGAAAGAGTCGCTGTGACGCTCACTAGAAATCAAGTGTACACTTTAAAGCATGCTTAGTGGTCTAAAATGGTGTCAGTAATGTAGCTATGCTGAAATAAAGCTTTAATGTGGAAATCATGTCTCCTTTTTCAGTTGTGAAGTGTCTTTGACAGCGATTTAAAACAGCAGCTTTAACAGCAGGTCGAGTGCAGTGTGTGTGTTTTGCTTGAGTGAGTTTGTCTGAAGAACCATGAACATCTGCTGAAAGTGCTGATCTATTCTGAGAACTGTTTATGCAAATGTGTGTGTGTGTGTGTGTGTGTGTGTGTGTACAGGGGTCAGGGGCCAGGGGTAGCTCAGTGGTTAAGGCATTGGACTACGGTTCGTCAGATCTCAGGTTCAAACCCCACAACCACCAAGTTGCCACTGTTGGGCCCTTGAGCAAGGCCCTTAACCCTCAACTGCTCAGATGTGTAATGAGATAAAAATGTAAGTCGCTCTGGATAAGAGCGTCTGCCAAATGCCTAAATGTAAAATGTGTGTGTGTTTATTACTGAGTATATTTAATGCCTAATGTGCTACTGGGTAAGGAGGATCACACTAATTTCTCATTTTTCTGACTGGTTGGAATGTGGATAAAACTAATAATAAATTCTAATGCATTCCACTAAAATACACAAAAAAAACTGATCTAAGAAAAAAACATATTAGAAATTTTCAGATCATAATGAAGCATTTACTGTTTTTTTTTTTTTTTTACTGGTATTTAGAAAGCAATAGAGTCTTAATAGAGGTTGATCTTTCTCTCTGAATCGATGCACATCATAGAAAATTTCCTGAATGTAAATGTAATTAAAGGAGTCTTCCACTGTAATGTATGAGCAGAGCAGGTAATGCACTACACACACTAATCCCTACTTACCTCCTGCTGTGTATTAAAAACACATGACTGTCTTTCAGCCCACTTTGTAGCCTTTTATTCACATTAATATTGTGACGGGGGCGGGGTTTCGCTTGGGGACCATCATGCTTTGCGGGAGGGGCTGTTATGTGTTCACCCTGTTGGGGAAAGGTATTTGGTTTAGTGGCTTCAGCCAGGATATGTGTGATGTGTGTGTTGTTGTTATGCTGCTGGTTGCCTTGTGTGAGTCAATAAAGTACTCCCAGCCATTTGCATTGGGCAGCAAAGTAATAACTCGTCTCTCCACCATCCTTTCGGGCGTAAAAACGCCACAATTGGTGTCAGAAGTGGGATGGAGAGTCGCGAGTTAGAGCGCACCCCGGAGGAAATCCGGAGGATCCAAAGAGGCCGCCGAGTGGCGGAGCAGCTGAGGAGGAAGACCCTCCCTGACGGGGCCAGCGCAGGCAAGGAGCGGCGACCGGAGCGGAGCGGCGCGTTCCAGGTTCCGGCATTAGACCTCGGAGCGGATTCCTCCAGTGACATGGCGCCGACGCCGGAGCAAGCTACAGCTCCGTGTTCCGTCCGCCAGCGAAGCGACCTGCAGCTACGCCTGCCGGCCTACAACGGCGCCGGCGACCCCCACGCGTTCATCGCCCAGGTAGAGCTAGCCGCCAAATTCGCGGGCTGGTCCCCGGCGGAAACAGCTGTCCGGGTGGCCCTCTCGTTGGAGGGTGACGCGCTGCGGGCGATGCAAGATCTCCGGGTTGATGAGCGGGGGGATTGGGTGAAGCTGCAGCAGTCGCTCTGTTTCCGCTTCGGCGCAGGGGATCGTAACGAGGCCGCGGGCGAGGAGTTGGCAACCCGCGTGCGGAGCGCCTCTGAGCCACTAGGGGCGTTCGCCATGGACCTGCGATCTCTCGCGCGCCAGGGCTATCCGGATTTCGGACACGACCAGCAGGAGGAGCTAGCTCGTCGCGCGTTCCTTCGGGGAGTCCGGCCGTACCGGCTTCGCGAGCACCTCCGGTTAGCGGCACCGGCGTCCCTGTCCGAGGCGCTGCGTGAGGCCGAGCGCGCCGAGCCCATCTTGGGTGAACACCGCGGCGAGAGAGCCGAGCGATCTTCGGTGGCTCGCGGCCGCTGGGTAGGTGAACCTAGCCGGGGACAGGGCTACCCGTCACGGCTAGGCCTCGACCCAGCCTCCGAGTTTCCGCGACGACGCCGAGGCCAGGGACCGCCAGACCACCGCTGCAACGCTCTCCGGCCGGAGGACAGCGTACCCCAGCAGCCGTTAAACTAGCTTCGGGGGGCGCCGCGGGGAAACCTCGGCGCCCCCCGAAAGAAAAATTATTAGAGATAAAAAACTTGCTCCCTGGTATAACGATCACACGCGCACTTTAAAACAGACCGCTCGGAAATTAGAACGTAAATGGCGTCAAACTAAATTACTAGTATTTCAAATAGCATGGAAGGAGAGCATCCTGAACTATAGAAAAGCTCTTAGTGTAGCTAGATCAACATATCTCTCCACTCTTATAGAAGAAAATAAAAATAATCCTAGATTCTTATTTAATGCTGTAGCCAAATTAACCAGAAATAAGACCACTGCAGAAATCTCCACAACAACATCATGCAATAGTGAGGACTTCATGAACTTTTTTAATAATAAAATTGTAAATATTAGGCATAAAATTGAGGTTTTGAAACCGAACAATGTAATTGATGCAGATGTTAATCTAGCCATGTCAGACCAGAACCTAGAATACTTTACTCCCCTTGAAGAGAATGAACTAATTTCACTCATCTCTTCTTCAAATTCATCAACCTGTATATTAGATCCTGTACCGACACATTTTCTTAAACAGATAGTACCAGCAATAATAGAACCCCTGTTGAGAATAATTAATTCTTCACTCAGCATTGGATATGTTCCAAAATCTTTTAAATTAGCAGTTATCAAACCAATAATTAAGAAACCTGACCTCGACCCCTGTCAGCTGTCCAGTTACAGACCAATATCAAACCTCCCCTTTATCTCTAAGATCCTGGAAAAGATAGTAGCGGAGCAGCTATGCTCATATATACATAGGAATGGCATACATGAACTGTATCAGTCAGGATTTAGGCCTCATCACAGTACAGAGACAGCGCTCGTTAAAGTAGTAAATGACATTCTTTGGGCCTCTGATCAGGGTTGTGTAACTATGCTTGTACTACTTGACCTCAGTGCAGCTTTTGACACTGTTGATCACGCTATTCTTCTTCACAGATTAGAAAATGTAGTGGGAATTAAGGGTACAGCCCTCTCCTGGCTCAGATCCTATCTGACCCATCGTTATCAGTATGTAGACTTAAATGGTGATTATTCTGCATGTTCTCTAGTGGAGTTTGGCGTTCCGCAGGGTTCAGTTTTAGGTCCACTGCTTTTTTCCCTTTACATGCTTCCTCTGGGCAACATAATCCGTAAGCATGGTATTAGTTTTCATTGTTATGCTGATGATACACAGTTATATGTCTCAGCAAAACCTGATGAGAAAAAACAGCTTACTAAAATTGAGCAATGTGTGCAAGACATAAGAAATTGGATGCTAACTAACTTCCTTCTGCTAAATCCGGATAAGACAGAAGTTCTAGTCATAGGACCGCATACAGCTAGGAGTAAAATTTTAGATCATACCGTAACTTTAGATGGCCTTTCTGTTCCATCAAATGCAACAGTGAAAGACCTTGGTGTGATTATTGATTCCAGCCTTTCATTTGAAGCACATGTAGATAATATTACCAGGATAGCATTCTTTCACCTCAGAAATATTGCCAGAATAAGAAATTTATTGTCGCTAAACGACGCAGAAAAACTAGTTCATGCTTTTATCACTTCTAGGTTGGACTATTGTAATGCCTTACTGTCTGGTTGTTCAGCTAGATGCATAAATAAGCTTCAGCTAGTCCAGAATGCAGCAGCGAGAGTCCTCACCAGAACCAGAAGATATGAGCACATCACCCCTATCTTATCTTCACTCCATTGGCTCCCTGTGAAATTTCGCATTGATTTTAAAATACTACTCTTGACATATAAAGCATTAAATGGTCTCGCGCCGCAGTACCTGAGCGAACTGCTAGTGTCTTACGATCCGCCACGCCTACTTCGATCAAAGGATGCAGGCTGCTTGTCAGTACCGCGTATTATGAAAAATACAGCTGGGGGCAGAGCTTTTTCTTACAAAGCCCCAAAGTTATGGAATAGTCTTCCAAATAGTGTTCGGGACTCAGACACAGTCTCAGTGTTTAAGTCCAGGCTAAAAACCTATTTATTTAGCCGAGCATTTTTATAAATAGATTTGCCATAGGTAAAGGAGCAGATCTGGGGGACTCATGGACGTAGAGTATTATGGTGAACTGGTATGTTTGGATGCTGTCTTCCTCACTCTCATTAATCACTCAGGTTTGCTGACGGTGAGGTGATTGTTTGCTTTACATGTCAGGAAGCCCTCATGTTTGTGTTTCCTTCTGGCTCTCCCTTTTAGTTATGCTGTCATAGTTAGTCCTGCCGGAGTCTCTGCTTGCACGCTACAGTTAATATACATTCACATTATACATTGTGTGACTGTGACCATACCTAACTGCCATCTCTCCTCTTCTTCTCTTTCCCCCCCTCTTTCTTTTTCCTCTCTCCTCCTGTCCCCCCCTTTCACTTTTTCTCTCTCTCTCTGTCGAGCTACACATGTCGTTCCTGAGCTGCCAGTGATCCAGACTCCCTCTGCCCTCCGGACCTGTCTGACCCATCCTGGTGTCCCGCTTCTGGCTGAAGATCTCGTCACATGGATGCCCCGTGTGTCTCTCTGGGATGCGTCTGGTGTCTGGGAATGATTCTCTCTACCTAGAAAATGGTTCTGGCCTTGACTGGTGTTGGCAACTGTTTCTCTGGGGACTTGACAGTTCGATAGGTCATGACTGGAACTTCTTACAAGTCTACCTGGGTCTTCAATAACTACCTGGACTCCATATTAACATCAATTAACATCAGCTATTATAGCTGAACTGCCTCCCACCCTACACACTGTATAAATGCAGATCATTTACTGCTTTTTGTTTCACCCAAATGAGGATGGGTTCCCTGTTGAGTCTGGTTCCTCTCAAGGTTTCTTCCTCTTACCATCTCAGGGAGTTTTTCCTTGCCACTGTCGCCCTCGGCTTGCTCACCAGGGACAAACTGACCATTTTGATTCATACAAATTCACATTTCATACAAACCTAAATAATTCTTTTGACTATGTAAAGCTGCTTTGCGGCAATGAAAATTGCTAAAAGCGCTATACAAATAAAATTGAATTGAATTGAATTGAATTGAAACCGCCTCCCACAGCCATCTTTGTTTCCCCAACTGCCGGATTTAACTTCCGGTCGGGACGTGTCGGAAATCGCGCCGGGGTCTATGTGGACTGCGGCCTGGACAACGTTTCGCTGCGGGCGCTCGTGGACACCGGCTCTACAGTTTCGCTGCTGCGCGGGGGATTGTTGGAGCATGGAGAGCGCGGTCGTGTGCTGCCGGACCCGGCCGTGAACATTCGCACCGTGTCGGGGAGTTATCTGAGGATACGGGCCTGTCGCACAGTGCGAATACAAGTAGGTGCAATCATTCTTTTTCACCCATTCTTTGTGGCGGATATAGAGGATGATTGTATCTTGGGATTAGACATTTTGGAAAGGTGGGGTGCGGTACTAAATCTCGCGGACGGGACTCTGCGTGGTAGTTTCGGTTTAGCTAGGTTGCTAGTGCCCAAAGCGCAGCCGGACGGGTTAGTAGCACGCACCAAGGGGGCGGAACTTCCGGTGGACGCGCCGTGTAAACATCCGGTAGCTGTCCGAGCGAGAATAATGGCCGAGCTGATGCAGCGTAGTAGTGTGGGGCTAAATCAGACGCAGACCGACGCTGTGAAGTCCCTTTTGCACGAGTTCGCAGATATTTTCGCAGTGGATGAGCGCGAGTGCACGCATACCGATCTGGTGCAGCACCACATCGATACAGGTAACGCCGCTCCTGTTCGGTTACATCCGAGACGCCTCCCGTTAGCTAAACGAGCTATAGCCGAGCAGCAGCTGCGTGAGATGGCCGACTCGGGCGTCATAGAGCCAGCATCCGGACCGTGGTCTTCACCCGTTGTACTCGTGCGTAAAAAGGACGAATCGTGGCGGTTTTGTGTGGACTACCGGCGGTTAAACGAGGTGACGCGTAAAGATTCTTATCCGTTGCCGCGAATAGATGATGCGTTGGAACACGTTGCGGGCTCGGCGTGGTTTAGCTCGTTGGATTTGCGTAGCGGGTACTGGCAAGTAGAGCTCGCCCCGGAAGCACGACCCAAAACCGCGTTTTCCATCGGACAAGGGCTATGGCAATTTCGGCGCATGCCGTTCGGCCTCTGCAACGCTCCCGCTACGTTCGAACGGTTGATGGAGAGAGTATTGGCAGAGATCCCTCGCAACCGTTGTGTCGTCTACTTAGACGATTTATTGGTGCACGGCAAGGATTTTGCGGTCGCGCTAGCTAACCTACGGGAGGTGTTTCTAGCTATCCGGCGGGCGAATTTGCGGCTCAATCCCAAAAAGTGCCAGTTGTTGCGGCAAGAAACTGTCTTTCTGGGACACGTCATTAGCGCTCGAGGGATTGCCACCGATCCAGCCAAAATTGCCGCGGTACGGAATTGGCCTGAGCCGTCAAATGTGTCGCAGCTGCGCACTTTTCTCGGGTTAGCGTCGTACTATCGCCGGTTCGTGAGGGATTTTGCTACGATCGCCAGCCCGCTGCACGCGCTCACGAGAAAGAACCAGCCGTTTCGCTGGGACAGGGAGCACGCGCGTGCGTTTACTCGGTTACGGGAAGCTCTGGTTACGTCGCCCGTTCTCGAGTATCCTGATATAGCTCGCACGTTTATTCTCGACACGGACGCGAGCGATGTAGGGCTGGGAGCCGTCCTGTCTCAGGTTGCCGGGGGCGAAGAGCGTGTTGTCGCTTACTTCAGCCGCGCGTTGTCTGGACCGGAGAAGAATTACTGCGTCACGCGGCGCGAGCTGCTAGCGGTCGTCGCGGCTCTAAAACATTTTAGGCCATATTTATACGGGCAATCCTTCTCGCTGCGGACCGATCACGCTTCGCTGGTGTGGCTACTTAGTTTTAAAGAGCCCGAGGGGCAGTTGGCGCGCTGGTTAGAGCGGTTGCAGGACTATGACTTTACCGTCCAGCACCGAGCTGGAAAACTGCATGGTAACGCGGACGCTTTATCCCGCCGGCCGTGTAGCAAGGAGCGTTGTCGACACTGCGAGCGGGCTGAAGAGCGTGTGGGTGGTCACGACAGCGAACACACCCCGACCCCCGTGAACCAGAACATTCTCCCTGCGCAGTCTTCCGAAGCCCCCGTCGGTAATCGGCCGTCCGAGCCGGCGTGCAGCCGAGTCACTGCGGCACCTAAACCATCGCCGGTGGTCGTTTCGCCTGTGCCACAGATGGACTGCGAGCAGCTAATGGACGAACAGGAGAAGGACCCGGCGCTGCAGCGGGTATTAGGTTGGGTTAACGCGGGCCAGAGCCCGGATTATGCCGCCATTGCCCACCTGGGTCCAGAAGAAAAAGCTCTCCACTCGCAGTTTCACCGACTAGCGTTGCGGGGGGGCTTACTCTACCGCCAGTGGGAACGGCCCTGTGGCGCTGGCGAATCTTTTCAGCTGCTGGTGCCGCGGACTTTGCGGGCATGTGTGCTGGGGATGGTTCATGGGCACGCAGGTTCGGGACACTTTGGGGTAACTAAAACACTGCGGCGGTTGCGTGCTCGGTTCTACTGGCCGGGTTGTCATACTGATAGCGAACTTTTTGTTCACAGATGCGATGTCTGCACGGCAAAGAAGGGCCCTACCCAGCGCTCACGAGCACCCTTGCAAGACTTTCGAGTGGGGGCGCCCATGGAACGTATGGGCGTAGACATTCTGGGGCCGTTTCCCGTCTCTGATCGCGGGAATCGTTATGTGCTGGTGGCCATGGATTATTTTACGAAGTGGCCGGAGGCGTTCGCTGTTCCAGATCAGAGCGCTTCCACCACGGCTCGAGTGCTGGTGGACGAGGTGTTCAGTCGATTCGGCGTCCCGGAGCAGTTGCACAGCGATCAGGGGCGTAACTTCGAGGCGGAGGTGTTTGCGGCGGTGTGCGAGCGCCTCGGAGTAAAAAAGACCCGCACCACGCCCCTGCATCCACAAAGTGACGGCCTCGTGGAACGGTTCAACCGAACACTCACCACCCAACTCGCCGTGCTTACCAGCGACCGGCAAAAAGATTGGGACGAGCATTTGCCTCTCGTGCTTTGGGCGTATCGTACAGCGGTGCAGGAGTCCTCGCAGCTGACGCCAGCTGCGTTGATGTTCGGTCGCGAGTTGCGCACGCCTGTGGATCTAGTGTTCGGGTCCCCCCCACAAGTGGATTTACCCACGAAACCAGGTGTGGAGTATTTTTGTTTATTAAAAGACAAACTATTCCGTGTCCACGAATTGGCGCGTAGACACTTGGCGGACGCCGGGGTTAAGCAGCGCCGTGTGTACGATACGCACAGCCGGGGGCGAGACTTTGCTGCTGGGGAGCAAGTTTGGGTGTATTCCCCCGGAAGGAAAAGGGGGCTCTCACCTAAGCTTATGTCGCACTGGGTGGGCCCCTGCACGGTCGTCGCACAGCTCTCTGACGTGGTCTACCGGGTGCGGTTGGCGGGGCGGTCGCGACTGGTCGTGCTCCACCGGGATCGTCTGGCTCCTTATCAGCCCCACGCCAGGGCATCGTCGAATGCTGTGGAGGCCAGTCCGCCTCAGGAGGAGGCCGACGGGCCCTCTTCCTCCGCAACCAGACTCCGGCGTTCCCAACGCCGGCGCCGACCACCGTCACGTCTGTTGGACTGAGCCATGGTGACCGGGGACGGTCACAGCTCGGGTGGGGGCAGTGTGACGGGGGCGGGGTTTCGCTTGGGGACCATCATGCTTTGCGGGAGGGGCTGTTATGTGTTCACCCTGTTGGGGAAAGGTATTTGGTTTAGTGGCTTCAGCCAGGATATGTGTGATGTGTGTGTTGTTGTTATGCTGCTGGTTACCTTGTGTGAGCCAATAAAGTACTCCCAGCCATTTGCATTGGGCAGCAAAGTAATAACTCGTCTCTCCACCATCCTTTCGGGCGTAAAAACGCCACAATATATTAGATTGTTTAATTGAGTGAATTTATCAAAATTCTGTATATCACTGATCTGTATAACTTTTATCCAATTTTTAATGTGTTGATGAAGCAAAAAAAATCTACCAAATGCAGTAATCTATATCTTCTCTTACAAATTGAACAGAAAAGCAGCAAAGTGCACCAGGATGACACCAGAACAATAATGATAATACAACTGCTATAAAAACAGGACAGGAAAAACATTATCAGAGGTCATGTATAAAACTGGGCCATCAGCTGGAGAAATTAGATCACATTAAAATAAAACCTTAATGCTACATGATTCCCGACTCAATAAACCATCAAACAGGAGCGAGACCTGAATCACAGCACAAGAAGTAGTATTGCACTGTCTCTCAAACATGTATACATCTACAGCACTGGACACATCCCCTTATCCAGAATCACATACAGAAATACATGTGCCTTTGTGGTCTACAATCAAACACATCCAGATGCAGATGTTCAGTTTATCAGAGCATGTTCATTCCATTACCTGTGTGCCAGGACAATAAAAAAAGGTTTGACACATTTTACATGGAGTTTGCATGTTCTCCCCATGCTTGGTGGGTTTCCTCTGGGTACTCCGGTTTCCTCCCACAGATTAGGCTAATTTGCGTTCCCAAAATTGTCTGTAGTGTGTTAATGTGTGTGTGAGTGTGTGTGTTTGTGCCCTGTGATGGACTGTCCAGGGTGTACCCCGCCTTGTCCCCTAAGTCTCCTGGGATACAACCCTCAACACAACCCTCAATACAAAATAAGGTGGTATAGACAATATGTGACGAAGTGAGTGAGCATCAGGAGAGAAAAGTAAGCTAGTTTTGTAAAACTACCCAATGTTTGATTGTCCTTCCAGATGTTGTTACACAATACAATGCAAATATTGTCCATGTCTGGACTTGTCTGAATGATATATACATTATACATTAAAGTACCGCTAGGGGGTGCTGTTGGGTTTTCATACATAAAGTTCATTCTCAAATGTTAAGGGGGAGTCTGTGAGGACAGGAGGAGTTACACCAGTGACTGAGGGAGAATCCAGAGCAGGGCTGAAAGAGAAACAAGAAAAACACAACTAAAGCTGAGAGCAGATTATTAATGTTGACTGATATCAGGACAGCATCTGAGACTGTAATATGGGTAGGATGAGTGATAGTGACTGAACAAAACAGAAGATTATCCACCAAACAGTTACAGACGTGAGAAAAAGGAGCAGAAACATTTAAAATTAACAGAGGTATTAATTTTACAGTAGTGTCTATGGGGTGGATTGTGTGCAGTGTGGTGTTATGATTATTGAGAGATTTCTGATGTGAGTTAGTGTGGTGTGGTTCCTTTCCTTTACAGAGTGCCATTGTGTCGTATCACATCCTCCAACTCAGCACCTGCAGTCGCTCCCAGCTGCAGCAGTGCAGTCTCTCTACAATCTGACTGAGGGAGGTTTTTGTATGATTCTATAACACTGTGTGAACACATAGCCACTGTGGTAACTATGACAGTAGTAATCTGCTGCATCTTCAGTCTGGACTCCACTGATGGTCAGAGTGAAATCAGATCCAGATCCACTGCCACTGAAACGAGCTGGAAAACCTGACTGTCGCTGATTTACAAGTTTAATGAGGAGTTTAGGAGCTTCTCCAGGTTTCTGCTGATACCAGTGTAACGCCTCACCAGACGAGTGCTTGTACACTGCCTGGCTGGTTCTGCAGTTGATGGTGACTGTTTCTCCTGGAAGAGCAGATTTCACTGCAGGAGTCTGAGTTACTGTGACTTGACCTCTGCACTCTATAAAAATATATTGACCATTAAAGGTAAACATTATAATACATAAAAATGTGTATTTGTGTGAAGAGATGATTGTAGAGATAAAATCTGAAGCAGTGTCTGACCTTGAGTCCAGAGGATCAGTGTCCAGATGAAGACGGGGATCAAAGTCATGGTAGCTGTTGGTGAAGTTGCTGTAGCAGCAGCTCTCAGTCATGAAGTGTTAAAGTCACAGCGCTATAAACACTCCCAGAGCACTGAAGCATGTGCTGCTAATGCAAAGTGTCCTTTAAGTATCTAAAGTACATTTACCAAATTCTTCCAATCTTATTGCAATTCTCACACTAATAGAGAGTTATTGTATTGCTTCTGGGGTAGGATGGAGATTTTCTGTAAAATATGTTTATGTCTAAGATGCATAAATAATGAATTAGAGAGAGAAGCTTAAACTTTGCCTTGCCAATATTAATAAGAAGTAATTTCTTCTTCTGTAGTGAAGAAATGACAGAGGTTTGGTCATTCACTTTAGCTCATCAGGATTCAAACTCACTTTCCGAACGAAGAGATGAATCTCATCACTAGTCCATCATCAGGTGTTATTTCTCCTCCAGTCTTCTGCAGTGTGTCCAGTGCACTGTCTATTAGAATCACAAGTTTTTACCGAAACATCATTGTTTAAACACCAGAGTGACACACTGTGTGTGTGTGTGTGTGTGTGTGTGTGTGTGTGTTTTCACTGTAGTGTGGCAGAGGGTTTTGTACAATGACGTCATAGGAATGTATCACTGTGGTGGACTTATATACTTTTAGGTCTAAGATACATAAGTAAGTGAATTAGAGAGAGAAGCTTTAACTTTCACTGGATGTGTTTGTACTGAATGTTAATGTGACCAGCACAGAAGAACAGAAGAACGGCTTCTACACCCGCAGCAGCACCTTGACCCTCAGCAAAGAATGCTGGGAAGAGGCCGAGGTGTTCGGCTGTACCGTCTCCTACCATGACACGACTCAGATCACCTCGTTCCGAAAGAGTCGCTGTGACGCTCACTAGATGCTAACGAGTGAGTTTGTCTAAAGAACCATAAACATCTGCTGAAAGTGCTGATCTATTTTGAGAACTGTTCATGCAAATGTGTGTGTGTGTGTGTGTGTGTGTGTGTGTGTTTATTACTGAGTATATTTAATGCCTAATGTGCTACTGGGTAAGGAGGATCACACTCATTTCTCATTTATCTGACTGGTTAGAATGTGGATAAAACTAATAATAAATTCTAAGTTTCTCATTGTAGTGGATTTATGGTGGAAGAAGCAGCATCAGTGTTGGCAGTGAGTAAATACACACTGTTTTTGACTGTACAATAATGTTTTAAATATTACATTATCACTTTTAATCAGTCAAAGAAGTGGAGAAATTGGACTTGCTGTAGCTCCAAACATTCAGTCATATACAGTATTACAAAATTTTCATAAGAAGAACAATTTTATATTAAATGAGCCATAATGAGTAAAATGTTTAACTGCAGATCTGAATATTGTAAATAGTTTGAGCTTTTAGTCTGAGTAATTTATTTGTATGTTTTACACCTCATCTGTTTCCTCAGTCCAAAGTAGCAGTTTTGGTTTTTAAAAGTAAAATAACACATTTAGACACAATAAACCAGTCAGAGAGTTAGTGTATTAATCAGCTTATGTGAACAGAAGTTGGTGTTTTGTATCTGTTCTGTAATAAGAGGTTTAAATGGATGGAGAGAGCAGTGAGTTTAGAGCAGCAGGGTTTTTGTACGGCCACTAAACTAGTTTGTATCACTGTGGCACACTTTTGGTGGAGGAACCAAACTGTCTGTGGGCCGTAAGTAACCTGTTTACTAATGACTGAAATACAGTGTGTTCAGATTAATGACTGTTTGATATCTGTTCAAATTTAATCTCTAAAATTGTATGTGCTCAGATAGATTTTCTGTGTTAAAGAATATAGATTATATATTACTTCTCTGAATTCACTATCATCCTTAGTGATTTATAAAAAAAAAAAAAGAACTTACTACTTTATTTATTTTTTCTTTTTTGTGTGTTTTAAATGTTTAACAGAATGTATCTGACTATAGTGCTAATGGCACAATTTAGTAAATTGAATACATTTAATTTATCAGTGACATTGAAAATATGAACAAAGTAACATGTTGAAGCCTAAAAAATAATTTGCTGTTTATTTTTATTATCAATATTATTGAATTTAAAAATGCAATGATCACAGTAATGTAAATCAGTATCGATTCAATGCAGGTAATGATTCTGATTATTGAATATTTAACATAATACAAATTTCATTTTCAGGAAAAACATAAATTTAACTCATATAGATATAAGATGCAAAAATTACTGTTTTTGAACTGAATGTGAAATGTTTGTGATGCTCCACTGAACGCAGTTCTGCTCTGTAAAATATAAAGGGAAGTGAAACACACAGTGAACTGAAATGAAGCCTGAGTGACTGACAGCTGTCCATTCCTGTCTCAACTGTACATTTGTGTGTGTGTGTGTGTGTGTCTGTGTGTGTGTGTGTGTGTGTGTAGGTCTCACCCGGCCCAGCGTGACAGTGCTGCCCCCCTCCAGTGTGGAGCTGCAGCAGGAGAAGGTCACACTCGTGTGTGTGGCCAACAAGGGCTTCCCCTCGGACTGGAGGCTGACCTGGAAGGTTAATGGGAACAGCTGGACCTCGGGGGAGAGTCACAGTGCTGATGTTCTGCACACAGACGGCCTCTACAGCTGGAGCAGCACGCTGAGCCTTCGCTCAGAGCAGTGCAGGAACAAGCTGGTGACCTGTGAGGCCTTTAAGGAGAACCAACCTACTGTGGTGAGCACAGTGAACATAGAGCAGTGCTCAGAGCTGTGAGCTCACACACACTTTACTCAGCTCATATCCTACTGCTTCACTGTGTGTTACATCTGGTCTTTACTGCTTAAATGTCCCATTTTTAAATAAAAGGCTTTGTTCAACAATGAAACAGCATTCTGATTTTCCTCATGATCACTTTTTATCACAGACTTCTCAATGTAACGCAGCACATCATCTTCAATGCAGCTGCTTTTTATTTTAATTCATTAAGCTCCAGAACAGAAACTTCTGAGGAAATCACAATTATGAACTAGAAATCTAAGAACAATTATCATTATTATATTAATTATTCATTATCAAAACTTATAATCCTCCTGGGATACATTGCCCTAAAACAATGATAATTATGTAAACATTTTTAAGAGTCGTTGCTGGGTGTTTAAGTTTATACTGAATCTAAAGTTACATTAAATTAACAATAATAGTAGTAACTTTTCCTGACTTCTTAATACTTTTAAACATCTGCACACACCACTGGTCTATTTTGGTAGCATAAACTCCTCTCATGCAAATCTGTTTATACTGAAGCTAATGGTTGTGGTATAATAGAATTAAAACAATAAATTGTGCTTTTGTGGGAAAATAAGCAGCTTTGGGGTAATAATTACTAACTCTGCTTCTAGTTAAGCCATATTACAGCCTCACTGTGGGTTTTTTTTCTATAAAAGGCAAATATTTATGTGTTGTATTTGCTTATACCTGTATAATAAATCATAGTAAAAAAAAAAAATGCTGCCCTTTACCCTGCTCATCTTTAGAAAAAACTATTACAGATTTCTTTTAGATGCTGGTGGTTTAAATAACTTTGCAGAGGTCATTTAGATATATTGTGCTTTTGTGCTGATAAACTTGTAAAGAGTCTGAGTAGTTTGTCTTTTACATAAACATGTATGAGAGTCCGACCCTGGATAGGTATTGGGCTATAAACAAGGTGTACATGAGTCTACTGATCTCTCATGGTGAATCGATGGTAATAAACTCAGCTTTAATGTTGAAATGATTGAAACTGAATGACGTCTGTGATGTGAGAGCTATCCTGATATTGTAGTACCTGATGTTTCTGACTTTTAATACAGCTCTTCTTTCATCGAATTAAATTTTCTAGGGCAGCTAAATATAATAACTACATCATATTTTATTTAAACATATAAGAAGAGCTGATCTACAAAATCTTTTACATTGAATTTTTTTTTGTCTCACTTTTCACTGTTAATAGTTGAATAATAAGTATTTTGTTAAAAAAAGTATCGACCCTTAAATCGAGTGAACATACTTTGAGGGTTTCATCCCTTTATCCTGTTAAGCTTGAAGTGCATTCCTGTATCTTAGGTGTATCTTTGTCACATCACTACTCACTTCTTCCAGTCCTTCAGCAACAACAAAGTGCTAATACACAGTAAAGACTCCTAAATAAAATAGTTTTATCTGCCTCTGAACACAGAATGTGACTGGATAGGTTCCAGATCCACCGTGGCCCTGACCAGCTTAAAGCACTAAGTGAAGATGAATGAATGAGTGTGAGTGATGCAGTATGAGTCTCACTGAACTAAGTAAAGCCAGCATCACTATCAGGGGAGTATACAGGGTGCTTGAACAACATTTAAAGTGCGTTAAAGTGACTTTTATATTTCATCAACAGCAGTTCAGAATATAAAAAGACAATGTTGAAAAGCTGAACGTATGTGGCAGAAGACGAAACTTGAAATTCACTATAGCATCTATAAAGACAGCCTTCGTGCTTTCAGTGTGGAACTAGTAAAAGCTAGACCGACCTTCTTCTCAAACATTATAAACAGCAACATAAACAACACTCGCACTCTTTTTGCTACTGTTGATAGACTGACAAACCCACCAAGTCAGAAACCCATTGAAATGCTTTCCGACAGCAAATGCAATTATTTTGTTTCCTTTTTCTTTAAGCACATCAGTAATATTAAAAGGGGTTTTAACATATCAAGTTGTGCAGGGATCAGAAAAACTTAAACAGAACCTCACAAAACAGTTACTATGTGTCATGATTCACGTCCTGTCTGCACTTTTTCCCACGCTGTCATCGTGTGTTTTTTTCCACGGCTTCGTTTCCGCCCCTCCTGCGCACCTGTTTCTTATCCTCCACTGATTACTACAGCGATTTAAGCAGTGTGCAGATTATCTTGTGTGTTTAGTGCCTCGATTTTCTTGCGTATGTTTTCTCTTCTGATTTCACGTTGCCAAGCTCACTTTGTTTCACATTTTCGCTTTCGGTTTCTCGTCTCAGTTTTGTTTGCCTTGCTCCTTAATCTTCTGGTTTTGACCTCCCGCTTCCTTTGTTTTGACCACAACTTTCGTTTCTCGTTTTTTGGATTGCCGCTTCCCTGCCTGATTTCATGGAATAATCGTGCTTTGAGTGATGTTTTCTTTGAAGAACTGACAGAGGCACTTCAGAATGAGCTAATCTCTCGAGAACTTCCGTCATTACTCCAAGATCTCATGGATCTGGCCGGCTGGGTGGATTCACGTCTTCGCCTAAGGAGAGTGGCCAGGATTGCACCACCCAGAGACCTCCCGCGCCCCAACCCTCAGGTGGAACCAATACAACTGGGCAGAACCCGCGTCTCGCCAGAGGAGCGGTGGCGCCGCAGAGTGGAGGGAGCCTGCTTCTACTGTGGTAACTTGAACCATATTCTTAAGAACTGTCCATTTAAAAGGAGGAGCCCTCGAGCTCAGCTGGGATCGCTAGAGAGCCTTACTCCAAAGAGACCGTCACTATTTATCATGGAGGGATCTCATGCCACGGTCGTCTTGGGCCTCCCCTGGTTGATCCGACACAACCCACAGATTGACTGGGCTGGAAACTCGATCTCAGCTTGGAGCCCATTTTTTCCATGATCTGCTTACTAGCTGCCCTCACGTCATGCCCCAACCCCGCCCAGGCGGACGAACCACTGGAGCTCACCCACGTGCCCCCTAAGTACCACGCCCTCAAGGCCGTTTTTAGCATACTGCGCTATTGATCTGCTCCCAGTCACCTCTCCCCCCAAGGGCCGTCTACTCTATACTCATTGTAACCCAAGGAACGCCAAGCCATGGACCTCTGTATCACTGAATCCCTTTGGCGGGGATCATTCGTCCTTTCTCCTCTCCAGCGGGGGCCAGGTTCTTTTTTGTGGGCAAAAAAAGATGGTTCCCTTCGTCCCTGCATAGATTATAGGGGCCTCTATGAGATCACTGTGAAGAACTGGTATCCCCTCCAGCTAATGGCTACCGCCTTTAAGCTTCTCCAAGGAGCCAAGATTTTCACCAAGCTCGACCTACGCAAAGCTTACCATCTTGTCTGCATCCGAGAAGGTGACGAGTGGAAAACATCCTTCAACACCCCTACAGGGCACTATGAATACCTTGTGGTTCCATTTGGCCTCACTAATCCCCCTGCTGTCTTCCAGGCCCTCATTAACGATGTACTCAGAGACTTTCTCAATTCTTCAGTGTTTGTCTACCTTGATGACATCCTGATCTTTTCTTGGGACCTGGAGGAGCATCAACACCATGTTTGGCAGGTGCTACAGAGGCTTCTAGAAAATAAATTGTTTGTAAAACCAGAAAAGTGCGAATTCCACACCACATCCACCACATTCCTTAGATTTAGCATCGGGCCTTCAGGAATCCAGATGGAACCCGCCAAGCTTCAAGCCGTCACGAACTGGCCCACGCCCACCTCACAACAGGAACTCCAGAGGTTCCTGGGATTCAACAGCCCTAACCTCTCCCAAAGTCCAATTTTGTTGGAACCAGGAATCTGAGGGGGCCTTTACCGAACTTAAGGAGCTATTCATGTCCGCTCCTATCCTTACCATCCCGGACCCGGGTCAGTTCATTGTGGAGGTCGACGCCTCCAGCATGGGAGTAGGAGGCATTCTCTCTCAGAGGTCCGCCCATGACAACAAACTGCACCCCTGCTTCTTTTTTTCCCACCGCTTAACTCCCACTGAAAGGAACTATGGCATCGGAGATCACGAGCTCCTGGCCATCAAGCTAGCCCTGGAGGAGTGGAGACACTGGCTAGAGGGAATGGAGGTTCCATTCCTGGTCTGGACCGACCACAAAAACCTTGAGTACCTACGAGGCTGAACTCCTACCAGGCCCGTTGGTCACTATTTTTTGCCAGGTTCAATTTCATACTTTATCTACCGTGCAGGATCTAAGAATACTTAAACCAGATGCTGTCTCCAGGCAGTTCACCCCCACCCAAGACTCCACCACCAGTAATACCATCCTCCCTTCGCCTTGCTTGCTTGCAGTGGCTGAGCTAGATACAGAAACTAGGGTGAAGGAGGCCTTGTCCCAGGAACCAGGCCCCAGTAATAAACCCATCTATTCGTCCCATCCACTCTACGCTCCCAGGTCCTGGAATGGGCACATTGCTCCAAACTCTCTTGCCATCCTGGGTCTGCCCGAACCCTGTCCCAAGTCTAGCAGCGTTTTTGGTGGCCAACCATAAAAGAGGATGTTCCTATCTTTGTGGCAGCTTGTGATGTTTGTCAGCGGTATAAACACATCAACAGCCCCAGCAACCCTCCTCAGACCGTTACCAACCCCCGACCCCCCCATGGTCCGATATTGCGCTTGATTTTGTGACAGGATTACCCCCTCTGATGGCCACACTTGTATCATGACCGTAGTGGATCGGTTCTCCAAGGCAGCCCACTTCATTCCCCTTACACTCCCCTCCGCCAAGGAGACTGCAGAACTTATGATCCTCCACGTTTTTAATCTCCACGGCCTCTCCAAGGATATCGTCTCTGATCGTGGTCCGCAGTTCACCTCTCAATTCTGGAAGGCATTCTGTAAGCTTATCGGAGCTACCCCTAGCCTGTCATCAGGATTTCACCCTCAATCGAATGGACAAACCGAGAGGAAGAACCAAGTTCTACAAGAAACAAGCAGGTCGGAGACGTTTTTAAGCTCCAACCACAGGGTGGGTCAGAGAGTCATGCTCGCCACCAGAGATATTCCACTAAAGACCATGTCCCGTAAACTCTGCCCCCCGATATGTTGGTTCATTTACGATTACCAAACTCGTCAATCCCTGCACTGGCACACTCTTACTCCCCTCAACCATGCAAAGAATAAACCCCACATTTCATGTATTCCAGCTACGCCGCATCACCTTAAGCCCATTTAGGGCCCCTCGCCCTAACACCCAGAGGTGCTCGTAAGGAGGGGGTTACTGTCATGATTTACATCCTGTCTGCACTTTTTCCCACGTGCCTTTGTTTTTCTTACCTGTCTCGTGTGTTTTTTTCCACTGCCTCGTTTCCACAAAATTCAAATTCAAATTTTATTTGTCACATACACAAACATACACAGTACGAAATGTAGTGAAATGCATTATACGACTGCCATTGACCCTAAAAGAGAGTTAAATTTTACAAATAAGAAATAAATATGAATAAAAGAAATACGATAGAAATTAAATAAAAAAATTAAATTAAACTAGGAAAAATAGAACTAAAAATAAAAATAGAAATGTGCTAGGAAAAAAATAGAACTAGAAATAAAAATAGAAATATGATGTACAAAATAGAAATATACTGTGCAAATTGAAATATACTGTAGGTGTGTGCAAATATGCATAGAGCAAAGTGTCTTAGTGCAGAGGTTATTAAAGTGTCTTTGTGCACTGGTCCAGGATGTAAACGTAAAACTGTAAAATGTAGTGTAGTTGTAAAAGGTAGGTGTGCAAGGTTATTAAAGTGTCTTTGTGCAATGGTCCAGGATGTAACGTACGACATGTAGTGTATATATGAAGGAAGGTGAGCGTGTAATTGTCCATAGTGTTCATGGATGTAAGAAGATTGATAGATTTGACCAATTATGAAAATATTGTGTAGTTCTGCATAGTGGTGTGGTTGTGGTTGAGAGACCTTATCGCCTGCGGGAAGAAGCTCCTCCTCAGTCTCTCTGTGTTGGCCTTCAAGGAGCGGAATCGCTTCCCAGACCGCAACAGAGTAAACAGTCCGTTATTGGGGTGGCTGAGGTCCTTCACGATCTTCCTGGCCTTGGTCAAGCACCGCTTGCTGTAAATCGATTGCAGGTCAGGGAGCTCGATGCGGATGATGCGCTCAGCTGATCGCACCACCCTCTGTAGAGCTCGTCTGTCCTGCATGGTGCTGTTCCCGAACCAGGTCGTGATATTTCCCGTCAGGATGCTCTCGATGGTGCAGGAGTAGAAGTTCCTGAGCACCTTGGAGGGCAGTCTAAAGTCTCTCAAGCGTCTGAGGTGGTAGAGACGCTGTCGGGCCTTTTTTACCACGGTGTTGATGTGACAGGACCATGCCAGGTCCTGCGTGATGTGAACACCGAGGTATCTGAAGCTGTCCACTCTCTCCACTGGGCTCCTGTTGATGACGGGGGTCTGGTAGTTCCTCACCTGCTTTGTACTAAAGTCCACTATCAGCTCCTTTGTCTTACTGATGTTCAGGAGGAGATTGTTTCTCTGGCACCAGTTCTCCAGATTTCCAACCTCCTCCAGGTAGGCCGTCTCATCGTTGTTCGTGATCAGGCCCACCACAACAGTGTCGTCAGCAAACTTGATGATGGTGGTGGAGCTGGTAGTGGCCACGCAGTCGTGGGTGTACAGAGAGTACAGCAGGGGGCTCAGAACACAACCCTGGGGGGTTCCAGTGCTGAGAGTGAGGGAGGCTGAGACATGACCGCCCATCCTTACTGCCTGTGGTCTGCCAGTTAGGAAGTTTGAGATCCACTGACATATAGATGAGCTGAGTGCCAGGTGCTCCAGCTTGGTGGTAAGTGTGGAGGGAATTATGGTATTAAATGCAGAACTGTAGTCGATGAAGAGCATTTTCACATAATTCCCCCTCCGAGTGTCCAGGTGAGTGAGAGATGTATGGAGGAGATGAGAGATTGCATCGTCCGTGGAACGGTTTGGACGATAAGCAAACTGTAGTGGGTCGAGTGTGTCTGGTAGTGAAGAGATGATGAAGTCTCTGACCAGGCGTTCAAAGCACTTCATTACTACTGAAGTGAGGGCTACAGGGCGATAATCATTGAGGGTAGCAGGATGAGATTTCTTTGGGACAGGAACAATAATGGACTCTTTGAAGCATGTGGGGATCACCGACTGAGATAAAGAGATGTTAAATATCTCAGTGAACACAGGTGCTAGCTGGTCTGTGCAGGCTTTGAGAATACGGCCTGAGATGCCGTCTGGTCCTGCTGCTTTCCTGGTGTTCACTCTCTTGAAGGCTCTCCTCACGTGATGCTCGGTGATGATGAACGCGCTTCCGGTGCTGGCAGTGACTTCCTGTCTGCAGCCGTTAGCGCCGCTAGCATTAGCATCGCTAGCGTCCTTAGCTGCAGCCTCGAAGCGAGCATAGAAAGTGTTCAGCTCGTCTGCCAGAGACACGTCTGCGTTTATCATACCGGATGTTGGTGCTTTATAATCCGTTATTGTCCTTAGTCCCTGCCACAGGCTCCTAGAGTCACTCTGTTGGAGCTGTGACTCTAGTTTCCTCCCGTAGCGCTGCTTCGCCTCTTTCACCGCCTTCCGGACGCTGTATGACGCAGCCTTGTACGGTTCCATGTCCCCCGACGCGAGTCCCGTGTTGTAGGCAGCGGTGCGAGATCTCAGAGCGTCGCGGATGGTTTTATCCACCCACGGCTTCTGGTTGGGAAACGTTTTAATAGTCTTTTTTTCTACGGTATCGTCCGCTAATTTCCCGATGAATCCCACAACCGCTTCCGTAAACACGCTGACGTCACCATCGGAGCTGTTTCTGAACATGTCCCAGTCTGCGTCATCGAGTGCGTCCTGTAACGCGGCCACCGATTGGTCCGTCCAGCGCGCGACCTCCCTCTGAACCGGAACTTCCTGTTTCAGCCTTTGTTTGTATTTTGGCATGAGGAAGATGGCGGCATGGTCGGATTTACCAAACGGTGGACAAGATTGTGCCTTGTAACCGTCCTTGACTGTGGTGTAGCAATGATCAAGTGTCCTTTCGCCCCTGGTGGGGCAGGTGATGTGCTGATAAAAGTTTGGCGCTGCACGTTTGAGGTTGGCACTATTAAAGTCCCCCGCCACAATAAGCGCAGCGTCGCGGTGTTGTGTCTGGTGCTGTGTGAGTGCCTCATGCAGCTCGCATAAGGCAGTGTCCGTGTCCGCTTGTGGTGGAATATAAACGGCGCTGATTATGACCGATGTAAACTCCCGAGGAAGGTAAAAAGGACGACACATGATGGACATTAGTTCCAGGTTTGGTGTGCAGGAGCGTGTGAGAGGAACAACGCTCGCGCTGTTGCACCAGCTGCTGTTCACCATTAAACACACGCCGCCTCCCCTTGACTTCCCCGAGTCCCGCGTCCTGTCCATGCGGTGAACCGAGAAGAACTCGGCCGGCTGGATGGCGTGGTCCGGCACCGCTGGGTTCAGCCATGTCTCGGTGAAGCAGAGGAGATTGCAGTCCCGAATGTCTCTCTGGAACTTTATTTATACCCTTTATAACTTTATACCCCCCTGCGCACCTGTTTTCTATCCTCCACTGATTATCTTGTGTGTTGTGTCGTTTGTTTTCTCTTCTGATTTCATGTTGCCAAGCTCGCTTTGTTTCACGATTTCGCTTTCAGTTTCGATTTAAACTTCCTCTTTTGACTACGGCTCTCGTTTTACAATTTGGCTTAGACACTGCGTTGACTGATCTCCTGGTATTGACCTCCGCTTCCGCATTCCTACCTCGCTCTCGTCCAACATTGTAATACTTCATCTGCACTTGGATTCACCTTGTTCTGCTTCGTGACAACTATGTCTGTCTTTCAAGCAATTGATAGAAAAATCTTAAAAGAAACAGTACACAACCTCAAATCATCAACCTGCAACCTTGACACACTTCCCACATCTTTTCTCAAAAGTGTAATTTGTAATTTAGATCAGTTTAGAAACAGATCTATTAGAAGTGGTAAACACCTTACTTCTTTCTGGGACTTTTCCAAACTCTCTGAAAACTGCAGTTCTTAAGCCACTCCTAAAAAAGAATAATTTTTTTAAGACTCCGGCAAAATATCAGTGTTGGTACTGCTAGATCTTAGCGCTGCATTTGACACTGTTGCTCATAACATACTAATAAAAAGACTGGAAAACTGGGTCGGGCTTTCTAGGATGGTACTTAAATGTTTAGGTCATACTAACCATTGGGAGAGATTATTATCGAGTATATGGAGTATAGGAGAGCACAAGTCTAAGTGGATGTCCATGACATGCGGAGTCCCATAAAAGTCAATTTTTGCACCGCTCCTGTTTAGCCTGTATATGCTCCCACTAAGTCAGATAATAAGAAAGAACCAAATTGCCTATCACAGCTATGCTGATGATACCCAGCTTTAATTATCTTTATCTCCAAATAATTATAGCCCCATAGACTCCCTCAGCCAATGCATTAATGAAATTGATAGTTGGATGTGCCAGAATTTTCTTTAATTAAACAAGGAGAAAACTGAAGTCATTGCATTTGGAAACAAAGATAAAGCACTAAAGGTAAATGAATACCTTTACTGTAAGGATCAGATAACTAAAAATCAAGTTAAGTCCTAGAGGAATGTTGGTCCTGTTGGTCAAGTTGGTCCTGGAGGAACGTTGTTTCATTTCACTGTTTACTAACTGTAAATGGTTGAAGTGACAATAAATCCTACTTGAACTTGAACTTGAAGAATCTTGGGGTGATTCTGGAGACTAACTAAATCAGCATACTATCATCTCAAAAACATTGCAAAAATTAGATGTTTTGTTTCCAATCAAGACTTGGAGAAACTTGTCCATGCCTTTGTCACCAGCAGGGTGGATTATTGTAATGGTCTTCTCACCGGCCTTCCCAAGAAGACTGTTAGACAGGTGCAGCTCATCCAGAACGCTGCTGCCAGGATTCTGACTAGAACCAGAAAATCTAAGCACATCACACCGGTCCTCAGGTTCTTACACTGGCTTCCTGTATGTTTTCCTGATATTTTAAACTGTTTTATTTAAATTAAATTTTAATTAGGTTAAAGTTTTATTGCAAACTGTTTTTATTTAAAATCAAATTTAAAAGTTTTCTTTAAAAAGTTTTATTGCTATTATTTTCTATTTAATTGTAGGATTATTTTCTTTTCTTTTATGTAAAGCACTTTGAATTACCATTGTGTATGAAATGTGCTATACAAATAAACTTGCCTTGCCTTGCCTTGCCTTGCCTTGGTAAACAGCAGCAACTTTTTTTTTTAATATGTTCGAAACAGATGAAAATGAAAATGACTACAAATGTCCTGTCCAGTCATGGTCATTTTCTCCTAAAACCAAGAACCAACAGATGTGAAATTTAGTACTTGTACCATCATATATAAAACTGTGATCACTGTACTGTACAAATTCCTGAGCTGAAAACAAAACTGATCTCAAATATTTCTTCTGTGTGTTTTGTAATAAAAAATCATTGTGTCGTATCACATCCTCCAACTCAGCACCTGCAGTCGCTCCCAGCTGCAGCAGTGAAGTCTCAACAATCTGACTGAGGTTTTTGTACGACTCTATAACACTGTGTGAACCAGTAGCCAGTGATCTCGTGTCGACTCTGACAGTAGTAATCTGCTGCATCTTCAGTCTGGACTCCACTGATGGTCAGAGTGAAATCAGATCCAGATCCACTGCCACTGAAACGAGCTGGAAAACCTGACTGCAGCTGATTTACAAGTTTAATCAGAAGTTTAGGAGCTTCTCCAGGTTTCTGCTGATACCAGTATAAGTAGTTGTTATTTGTCACTGCCTGACTGGTTCTACAGTTGATGGTGACTGTTTCTTCTGGAAGAGCAGATTTCACTACAGGAGTCTGAGTTACTGTGGCTTGACCTCTGCATTCTGTAAAAATATATTTTTTAAAAAGCATAAATTATAAGCAACAGAAAACTAACAATAAACAATGTGTATTTGTATAAAGAGATGATTGTAGAGATAAAACCTGAAGCAGTGTCTGACCTTGAGTCCAGAGGATCATTGTCCAGATGAAGACGGGGATTAAAGTCATGGTAGCTGTGGGTGAAGTTGCTGTAGCAGCAGCTTTCAGTCATGAAGTACAAATTCCTGCATTTAACATTGAAGTGTTAAAGTCACAGCGCTATAAACACTCCCAGAGCACTGAAGCATGTGCTGCTAATGCAAAGTGGCCTCTAAGTATGGAAACACCTTTAACACATTCCCCCAATCTTGCTGTAATTCTGACACTAATACAGACTTTATTGTGGGACTTTTATGTCTAAGATATAAAAATAAGTAAATCAACAACAAGCTTATAATCTCCCTTGTCAAATTTTATAAGTAGTAATTTAATCTTCTATAATGAATTAATGACATAAGTTTAGTCTTTTAGTTTAATTCATTATGATCCAGACTGAATACAAACGAGATTTAGATCTGAGGATCATCATAAAGTTATTCTTTAATATCTTCATCAATAAGGTACTGTATAATACAGGTGCACCTCAATAAATAAGAATATCATTGAAAAGTTTATTTAATCCAGTAATTCAATTCAAAAGTGAAACTCATACATTATATAGATTTACTACATATACAGATTGATATATTTCAAGTGTTTCTTTCTTTTAATTTTAATAATTATGGCTTACAGCTAATGACGAACAAAAGTTTTAGTATCTCAGAAAATTTTAATATTATAAAACTTACGTCGAGCCACTCTTAAGCCAGAGACAACATCAGGGACATTTTACCTGGGATAAGGACTAGAGTATGGCTCAGATGGCCAAAACCAACTTTTCAGATGAAAGTATTTTTTGTATTTTATTTGGAAATCAAGGTCCCAGAGTCTAGAGGAAGAGAGGAGAGAAACAGAGTCCACATTGCTTGAAATCCAGTGTAGTCCAAGTTTGCACAGTCAGTGGTGGTTTGGGGAGCCCTGACATCTGCTAGTGTGGGTCCACTGTGTTTCATCAGGTCCAAGGTCAGCAGGGCCGTCTACCAGGAAGTTTTAGAGCACTTAATGCTTCTCTCTGCTGGCCAGCTTTATGAAGATGCTGATTTTATTTTTCCAGCAGGACTTAGCACCTGCCCACACTTTCTAAATTACAGATACCAGGTGTAAGGACTATGGTATCCCTGTGCTTGATTGGCTAGCAAACTCACCCAACCTAACACTGTTAGAGAATCTATGGGGTATTGTGAAAAGGAAGATGTGAGACACCAGAGCCGACAAAGCAGAAGAGCTGAAGGAGACGCTATGAGAGCTACCTGGGCTTCCATAACGTCAGCAGTGCCACAGGCTGATTGCCTCCATGCCACACCGCATTTCTGCAGTAATTCATGGGAGCCCTGACCAAGTATTATGTCCTGTACATGTTCATACCTTTCAGTAGTCAACATTTGTGTGTTAAAAATAATTTTAAATTTTTGGTCGCAGGTAAATCTCATCACTAGTCCATCATTTGGTCTTATTTCTCCACCAGTCTTCTGTAGTGTGTACACTGTCCTTTAGAGTCAGAAGTTTTTACCAGAGTGACAAAGAAAACTCACTAACAAATAATTATTTAATCATAGTTGTGCTCTGTAAATATAACCACTAATAACATACAATGCAGTGTGTGTGTGTGTGTGTGTGTGTGCGCGTGCGTGTGTGTGTTCACTGTAGTGGTGCAGATGGTACTCAACCGGAATAATGGTTTTACCGCCACGTCTCACGGCGACGGCATTTGGGTTTGTGTGTTTGCTGGCCTGACTACTGAGCAGCGCTATAAATAGAATATATACTATATAGTATAGTATAACTATAGACTTACGCTTTAGACTTTAGCTCATTCTCTCAAGGATTAATGAGCCGCAACCCTAACTAAACAAATTTATAACCACCGTACTAAAAATACAGTACAAATTTAAAATTTAAATGAAATTAAATCTAATTAGGGTCAAATTTAAGCAAAGTAAATTGTAGAAATGAAAACACAGTGAGCATTTTAGATTGTACAGTATCATGTGTAATGCTAGTGTAGCCAGAAAATAGACTCACAAATAGGCTGTGCATCAGAAAAAGTGGGTGTGTTATTTTCAGATTAATGTGCAAAACTATATAATAAAACTATTTAAGCTACACAGCTTTTATAAGATTTTACTTTGATTTTAGTGCATTCACAGTGACGACAAAACGCTACGATTTTGTAAAATAATGAAAGCAAACATGGTGCGCTATTCTGTATAGGTTTCGGTGAACTTGAGCATGTCAGAAAATGAATCTGTGCATACTTGCCTTACAGATGTAGAAAATATATACTTATAGAAAGTGAAATATCTGCTTTTATACAAATCAATGGGAAACAAATTTTAGATCATGCAATTCGTATGAAACGTGAATTACTGTAAAGGTACATCCACTGCTGAGGAGATGACAAGATGACATGAGAAGACATTACTAATTTCAATGAATTATTAAAATGGTCAGAGTCGGTCTCCTTGCTGTTTTTCCCAGACACATATAATCATTAGTCTACTTCTGCCGGTGCACTCTGGAAATCTTTGTGTTTGGTTGAGCGCTGATTAGACTGGGTGGGAAATTAAAGAGGAGGATCACGCTGTCGGCTCAACATCCCGGAGCCCAAACCTCATTTAAATTAAAGTAACAAATATTGTAAGTAAACAACAATAGCCCACGTTTAGAAAAGCATTTTGGATTATGAATAATAATCATGCATTTATTTTTAGGTGTGTCATCTTTTCAGGGTAAATCGTTCAGTGACAAGCCTATAAAGTTACATGTAAAACAGGTACTTTTTTTTACATTAAAAATTGTTTAAATGTATTATCACAGCGTGTGCCTGTGATGTGCGTGCACCCAAATCTAATATTGCTCCTCGCTTACTTCAAAGCACTCTAGCTAGACGACCTCTCCTTCTGAAGGTGTGCAAAGGAGTGGGGCCATGGAATTAGGCACGGCTGGTGGGCTCCCGGGCTTCTCACCGGGCTATAAAAACAGCAGGGAGTGTAGCTCGGGGTCTGTTGGGATACTGAATTTTAAGATCAGAGAGTGCGATGCGTGCGCTACAACGCGGAAGAGAGGCAATGGAACATGTCCCAGGGACCTCAAAGCCAGCCCCCGAGAGGAGATTCAGTGTGAGCGAACTATGCAGGAGCTGCTGTCCCTGCTGCCCACCGCTCACCAGCCTGTGCCCGCATGCCAGCAGGGCACTGCCCACCGGACCTGCACATGCACAACATTCCTTCCCTTTATTTCCATCCCACCTTCTTTAATCTTTTCTTTCCCCATTTATTCCTTAATAAATTACCCTTTGTCCCGTAAGACCTTGCCCCATGTCTGTGCTTTATGGTGCTGCCCATACAACATGAGTTGAACACGTGACAGTATGTATCATGAGCTATTGGTCAGTGATTTTTGTAAATGACTCTGTTCAGATGTAAGTAAATGCTCATTGCTGCGCTGTTTGGTGGAGGGACAGGCTGATGACGTTTAGTCTGCTTTTCAGGAGTCATCAGTCTTTATTCAGAGAAAGGCTCACCTGCCAGAGGTTTTGCATGGACCAGTGAACTTCTATGAATTCTAAAATTGACATTGTTACCATTTTTAAATCACTGGAATGGAAAAGATGGAAAGTTTCCTTATGATAACATGCCTTGTACTGTTTTCAATCACTCTATACACAACCCATGACTGTTTTTAATGCTACTTTACAAATAGAATTTGCAATGAACATGGAAAGGAAAATACAAATGGAATAATTTTCTTAGGTTTATTTATTTTATTTTTTTAAAATAAAATATAAAATTCAAATATTCTATATTACCAAGGAAAATTATTGTGTATAGAGTGATTTAAAAAACAATACAACACATGTCATGATAAGGAAAATCTCTGTTTCTTTCATTCCCGGGATTAAAAAGGGTAACAAGGTTAATTTGAAAATCTAGAATTCATAAGATTTGAAATTTATACAAATTAAAAAAAAAAGGCCTGAAGCACTGCATGTCTTCAGAAAGGCCTTAAATCCAAGAGGGTCTTAAAGTGGGGAGGGGTGCAATTTAATTTCTCTGAATGTATAGGAGAGAACTGTAACAAGCCAAGCCATGATTTCCCGCAACTCCTTTCCACACTCCATTTTCCCCCCTGGTTACGTTTTTAGCTTCCACTAAAGTGCTTCCACTTTCGACTCTGACTTTACCTATATCCTCAGGATTACTGCTACACTGATCTCCTCACTCTGCAGCTGCTCTCCCTGAAACTGCGCGTCGGATTCAGCACACACGCTGCAGCCTTCATCTCGCCACACAGCCGCGCTCACTCTGCTGCAGCTCTTGCTCAACCTGCACGTTCTCATCCGCGCTTGCTCTGCTGGCCACCGCGCGCGCTCTGTGTCACTCGTCCCTTAACTTTTGCCTACACCCACTGCCAAGCCATGTCACTGCTCACTTCAAGTAATGTTTTTTGATTATAATTCTCCCTCTGTTTGACTTTCACATTTTGCATTAAAATCAGTTGTATTGAACCTACTCTGTTGTGTCTGCTTTTGGGCCCTCCAAGCCTGCCTCACACGGACCACCCGTGACAAGAACAGCTGATTCACACCTGGGGAGGGGTAAATTATTTGCATTTGAATGTTGTCTGACATTTTTAAGAAAACACAGTAACACTAAAACGACCTAGAATAGGAATAAGAGGCCCTGATTAAATTTTATAAATATTTAGTACAACAAAATTCCTCCGCGCTCTGAATTATTATTATTTTCGTGCAGTGAGCACTAATTAGACTACATAACAAATTAAAGAAGAGGATTACGCTCAACACCCCAAGCCCAAACCACATTTAAATTAAATGAACAAATATAAGTACAGTAAACAACAATGGCCCACAATTAATAAAACATTAATTAGGATATGAAAAATAATCCCTTTTTCAGACGTTTTCAATACAAATCTTATAATGCCCACATGACATTAAACATTTCCCATCTTAATATGTAAACTATTAAACTATTTATTTAACTTTTTTTAATTATTACTATTACATTTACTTCAAAATAACATTAAGAATAAGAACAATCAATTTGAAAAAAATATTATTGATTAAATGTGGGCTGAAAAACTCATGTCCTTCAATCTGATATACAGTATGCTGGGGAAACTGCCAGGTGGGAAGACACTGCTTTGTGTAGTTCAAAGACAAGAAAACCTTTTAAACAAACATCAACAGCCACCACCATAAAGCCTGGAACTCGATGCAGAGTACACGATGCGCCACACAGCTGTGATATATTATACTATAACTGTATCCAAACATTTTCAGTTAGAAATACCTAAAATAAAATGCATCCGCTGTTTTAACCACTATAGAGACATCACAGCCAGCAGTAGTTTTCAGAAGTTTTTTCCGAGATGAGGCTGGGTTGGGGGATTTCCTAAAGCTCAATTCTCCAAAAACGTTAGGGCGTTTTTTTTAAATAGGCACTATCTTTAGTAACCAGTGGAGGTTTTGAGCTGTACACACATGCATTCTCACCTAAACAACTCTTAAAACTACACTTTGTGACACAACAATAATATTTTGAACATTTTGCAGGCTGCCATTTGGAGAAACCAGAGAATAAAGAATAAACTAATTGTTGGGTCAAAATAAAACAACTAGGTTTTTTTTTCAGTTATTTCTGTATTACGGAGGCTATATAACAGTTAGTTAACTAGCTAGTGAACTTAATTGTCTGTCTAAACAACATTTAACCAATTTTTTTTTTATTGTACAGTAAATGTCAATGGTTCTGGTTCATTTTTCATGTTCGTTGTATAAAGTGCTCAGTTGTGGACATTACCATCACTGTAGTATTTCTTCGATACAACATATGACTTTTTTAGGACTTATGCTTCAATTACATTTTAAAACAGTGGCGAATGAAAATATAACTTTGTACCACTTTTGGTGATTTCGCGAATGACATGAAATGCAACTGATGGACATCCCCATTGACTACCTACTGTTGGAATGTAACACTGTAGGTCACTTTTAGTGGAGGCTCTAAACTTATTATTAAAAGTAAGTGCCTTCTTTTTCTAGAAGCTCAGAGATTCATTAGTACTTTTATACAATTTAATGAAATGTATAATTTTACTGTAAAATAATAATGTGACATTCATATAGGGGAAAAAACTTTTTCTATAAAGAAGAGAAATGTGAAATGAGCAAAACCACTTTAATTAAAACTCTGCTTTTGTCTCCTTTGGTAAAATTAAAAAAACTAAAAAAAGTGTGAAACATTTCTTTTTAAAACACATGAAATGTTTGTTTTTAGTAAATTCAATTTTGCTTTGTGTTGCTCCAATTTATCATCCTACTGAAAATGTGTGTAAGAATAAATCATGAACAATGTTGGTTTGTGGTTTATTTTCTATTAATGATGAGCCACAAAAAATTATCAACATCATCTAAAAAAAAAAAAACACAGAGATAACCTTACCCTGGTGTGATGCTTATTCATACACAGTGTGTTTTGTTCAGAAGATAGAGATTGTTTGTTTTGTTCAGCTGCAGTTTGGTTGGGTGAGGGTATTAGGATGGTGCTTTGTTGTATGATGTTCAGATAAACGTGTGTCTGCAGTTCACATGAACAATAATATATCTGTTTGTGTGTGTGTGTGTGTGTGTGTAAGAAGAGGCCAAGGTGTTCAGCTGTAATATCTCCTACCACGACTCGGATCACCTAATTCCGAAAGAGTTGCTGTGACGCTCACTAGAAATCAAGTGCAATTCAAAGCATGCTTAGTGGTCTAAAATGGTGTCAGTGGTGTAGCCATGCTAAAATAAAGGTCAATGTGGAAAGCATGTCTCCTTTTTCAGTTGTGAAGTGTCTTTGGCAATGATTTGAAACAGCAGCTTTAACAGCAGGTCGAGTGCAGTGTGTGTGTTGTGCTTGAGTGAGTTTGTCTGAAGAACCATGAACATCTGCTAAAAGTGCTGATCTATTCTGAGAACTGTTCATGCAAATGTGTGTGTGTGTGTCACTGAGTATATTTGATGCTTTATGTGCTACTGGTTATGGAGGATTACACTCGTTTCTTATTTTTCGAATGTGCCTAAAACTATTAATAAAATCTAATGCATTTCACTAAAATACAAAAAAAAAAAAAACAGATTCAAGAGGAAATCTTCAAAAATTACTGATTTACAAAAAAACATCTTTTCAGAATGAAGCATTTAAAGCTTTTACTTAGAAAGTGATAGTCTTATTAAAGACCATATTTCTCAGAGCAGGTAATGCACTAAACTACATACACTAATCCCTACTTATTTAAGAACACATGGCTGTCTCTCAGCCCACTTCGTAGCCTTTCATTCCCATAAATGTATTAGATTCTTACATCGAGTGCAAATGCAAAATGTCCAGCAAACAGTGGAAATGACAGCTGTCTCTCAAATCTCCTGATATCTGTTACTGAAGGTCTCCCTCTCTTCTCTTTAGAACAGACGAAAGAGCTTGAACTGATATTTAATCTTAATTTATTTCTGGTCATGTAGTAATAAGTCCATCACCATCATCAAGCCCAGAGATAACAGACTGCTCTAAATTAATCATGACTTAACTACTCAGCATATACGTACAGGAATGATGTGTATAACTTTTATCCAATTTTAAATGTGTTGATGATGCACAACATTTGCCTTAAGCATGTTTATATATGATTGGATACAGGATGTAAATCAGGTAATAATACTTTAGGAATGGGAGGAATTAAGTGTTTTGTGCTATGACCTACTGAACTGAATATGGATGTAGCTCATAAACTTTATAATGTGTCCTTATTTAACACAGGGCTCGCTCATTAGAGAAGATATTGGACTGAAATTGGGAAGTCACAGGTTCAAACCATTGTACAAGACCCTTAACTTCTCAGATGCACAATGAGGTAAATGTAATTAATTCTGGCTAAAACCTATCAAATGCAGTAATCTAGATCTTCTAAAACAAATTGAACAAAATAGCAGTAAAGTGCACCAGGATGACACCAAAAAAAGTTTCAGGTGAGACAAACTGATAATAAAACTTCTATAAAGACAGAACGAGAGGGAAAAAAATGGTCAGAGGTCATGTATAAAACTGGGCCATCAGCTGGAGAAATCAGATCACATTAAAACAACACATTAATGTTACATGGCAGGGCTGAAGTGTGTCCTGAAAGAGAAACAAGAAAAAACACAACTAAAGCTGACAGCAGATTATTAACAGTAACTGATATTGTGTCAGAATCTGAGACTAATATGGACAGGATGAGTGATAGAAACTGAACAAAAAAGAAACATATCCACCAAACAGTAAAATTAATGAAAGAAATCACCAGAATAATTTATAAAACAAGAGAAGTATTAATTGTACAGTAGTGTGCATGGTGTGGACTGAGTACAGTGTGGTGTTATTATTATTGAGAGATTTCTAATGTGAGTTAGTGTGGTGTGGTTCCTCTTCTCCACAGAGTGTCATTGTGTCGTATCACATCCTCCAACTCAGCACCTGGAGTCGCTCCCAGCTGCAGCAGTGCAGTCTCTCTACAATCTAACTGAGGGAGGTTTTTGTACGACTCTATAACACTGTGTGAACCAGTAGCCAGAGATGTCATGGTAACTCAGACAGTAGTAATCTGCTGCATCTTCAGTCTGGACTCCACTGATGGTCAGAGTGAAATCAGATCCAGATCCACTGCCACTGAAACGAGCTGGAAAACCTGACTGTAGCTGATTTACATATTTCATGAGAAGTTTAGGAGCTTCTCCAGGTTTCTGCTGATACCAGTGAAACCGGTCCCGGTTAGACACTGCCTGACTGGTTCTACAGTTGATGGTGACTGTTTCTCCTGGAAGAGCAGATTTCACTGCAGGAGTCTGAGTTACTGTGACTTGACCTCTGCACTCTGTAAAAATATATATTATAATTCACCATGAAACTGAAACATTATAATACATAAAAATGTGTATTTGTGTGAAGAGATGATTGTAGAAATAAAACCTGATGCAGTGCCTGACCTTGAGTCCAGAGGAGCAGTGTCCAGATGAAGATGGGGATCAAAGTCATGGTAGCTGTGGGTGAAGTTGCTGTAGCAGCAGCTCTCAGTCATGAAGTGTTAAAGTCACAGCCCTATAAACACTCCCAGAGCACTGAAGCATGAGCTGCTAATGCAAAGTGTCCTCTAAGTATGGAAACACCTTTACCACATTCCGCCAATCTTACTGTAATTCTCACACTACTACAGAGTTATTGTGTTTTGGCAGTTGGCAGTAAGTAAAGACACATTGTTTTTGACTGTAGTATATTGTTTTAATTACTTTATGATTACTGTATATAAATATCACATTATCACTTAATCAGCCGAAAATGTCTAAATGCAATAATACTGTATACTGTAAATTTATCTTTAGATTCATCTTCAGTTTAAATTAACAATATTGGTGTTTAAAAGTAGAATAAAACATAAGGACATGATAAAAAAAAATCAGGCAGACAGTTAGCTGATTAGTCAGCTTATGTGAACAGAAGTTGGTGTTTTGTAGCTGTTTTGTAATAAGAGGTTTAAATGAATGGAGAGAGCAGTGAGTTTAGAGCAGCAGGGTTTTTGTACGGCCACTAAACCTGTTTGTATCACTGTGGTACACTTTTGGCGGAGGAACCAAACTGTCTGTGGGCCGTAAGTAACCTGTTTACTAATAACTGAAATACAGTGTGTTTAAATTACTGACTTGAATTGAATGTGTTCTACATATTTTTTGCAGTGTAAGGATATAGATTATGTATTACTTTTCTGAATTCATTATCCTTAATACTTATTTATCATTCAAAAATCCAGAACTAATTTCTTAATTCTTTTGTGTGTTTTAAATGTTTGACAAAGTGGATCTGACTATAGGGGTAATAAATAATTTTTATTTAATCCACAAAAAAATTCATAATGTCGTAATCTAGATCTTCTAATAGTGAATATTATAATAATTTATTGTTCAATTAAATATATCTAATTTCTCTAATCTAATTTCTTGAACAAAGGTACATGTTAAAGCCTAAAAACTATATTTTGATGGCCACTATTATTTGTGTTAAATTCTGTTTTTATCTCATCAAATTTAAAATAAAACTTTATTTAAACATGCAATAATCACAGTGATGTATATCAGAATAGATGAAATGCAGGTAATGATTCTGATTATTGAATATTCAACATAATTTATAAAGTTTAATATTTAGAAAAAAATTGTAATTTAACTCATGTAGATATAAGATGTAAAAAGTATTTGAACTGAACATGAAATGTTTGTGATTCTCGCCTGAACTCAGTTCTGCTCTGTAAGATATAAAAGGAAGTGAAACACACAGTGAGTGGAAATGAAGCCTGAGTGATTGACAGCTGTCCATTCCTGTCACAACTGTGCATTTGTGTGTGTGTGTGTAGGTCTCACCCGGCCCAGTGTGACGGTGCTGCCCCCCTCCAGTGTGGACCTGCAGCAGGAGAAGGTCACACTCGTTTGTGTGGCCAACAAGGGCTTCCCCTCGGACTGGAGGCTGACCTGGAAGGTTAATGGGAACAGCTGGACCTCGGGGGAGAGTCACAGTGCTGATGTTCTGCACACAGACGGCCTCTACAGCTGGAGCAGCACGCTGAGCCTCCGCTCGGAGCAGTGCAGGAACAAGCTGGTGACCTGTGAGGCCTTCAAGGAGAACCAACCTACTGTGGTGAGCACAGTGAACATAGAGCAGTGCTCAGAGCTGTGAGCTTACACACACTTCTACTGCTTTACTGTGTGTTACATCTGATCTTTACTGCTCAAATGTCAAATTTTTAAATAAAAGGTTTTGTTCAACAATAAAACAGCATTCTGATTTTCCTCAGGTTGTAATTTTTTCAGAGATCACTTTTTTATCATACACTTCTCATTGTAACTGCTTTGCATTTTTAAAAATTATTAAGGTCCAGAACAGAAACTTTTGATGAAATGACAATTATGAGCTAGAAATCTAAGAACAAATAAGTTCATTATCAAACCCTATAATCCTGCTTCGATACTTTACTGTAAACCAATGATAATTATGTAAGCATTTAAAAGATTTGTTAAGAGTCGTATTATTGCTTAGTGTTTGAGCTGATACTAAATTTAAATTGTTAATAACAATAATAATAATAACTTTATCTGCATCCATAATACTATTAAACATCTGCACGCCATTACTCTATTCTGGTAATGCAACTCCTCACTTCCTCCAGCTGAATGTATATGAGTTTAAATGTCTCCCAACCTGGAAAGGTGGAATTTAGGATCATAGAGGAATAAACAAATGGATCTGACTAAAAAAAAAAAAAAAATGAAATGACTCATATTTTTATCTGATTAACAGCAAAGAGTAAAGAGAAATTGGTGAGGTACATGTACTGTTCATACTGTAGCCTGTGGTAAAAAAAAAAGGAAATAAAAGACCAAGTTATGCTTTTGTAAGAAAATCATGGGCTTTGGGGTAATAACACTAACTCTCCTTACAGATAAGTCATATTGCACCATCACTGTGAGATATTTTTCTATAAAAATAAAATTCTAAAATGTTGCACTGTTTACAGTATGTAAAATGTAAAACGTTTTTGGCCTCTAAATATACATGAGTCTGCTGATGTCTCGTGGTGACTCAGCTTAAACTCAGCTTTGATGCTGAAATGCTGCATCTTGTGGGTTCTGCAGGTAAGCTATCCTGATACTGTAGGGCCTGGTGTTCCTTACATAAATATGACTTTTTAAACTAAATTCTCTAGGACAGATAAAAAGACTTGATTAATAAAAATAACCCTTAAATCATTGGGTGATCATAATTTCAGGATCTCATACAGTACCTGTGTATTCTGAGATGCATTCTTGTATCTTAGGTGTATTTTAGTCATGTGACTACTTATCTCTTCAAGTTCTTCAGGAGCAATAAAGTGCTAATATACAGTAATGACTTCTTTTGTGAATAGAATTGTTCTATCTGCCTCTGAACACAGAATGTGACTGGATAGGTTTCAGATCCAACGTGGCCCTGACCAGCGTAAATCAATAAGTTAAGATGAATGAATGAGTGTGAGTGATGTAATATAAGTCTTACTGAACTCACTATCTTGGAAGTGTACTGCGTGCTTGAGCAGTGTTTAATGAATTTACAGGGAGTTATATTAAATAATGTGTTTATACTTTGAAAAAAAGGAAGTGACTGATCTTATTGGGGAAATATATGAAACAGATGAAAAATTATATAGGAATGTGCGAAAATGGCCTGTCCAGGCCGGATGGTCATTTTCTCCTAAAACAAATCCAACTGCCAATGGGACATTTATCACTTTGTACCATCACATACAGTATAAAAATGTGACCAAATTATATTTATATTTTTTTACATATATTTGCTGTGTTCCATGCAGTTGCAATTATGTAAAACCTTGTAAGGTTTGTGGTATTGAACCTTTTCACATCCTCCAACTCAGCACTTGCCGTCACTCCCAGCTGCAGCAGTGCAGTCTCTCTACAATCTAACTGAGGGAGGTTTTTGTACGACTCTATAACACTGTGTGAACCAGTAGCCAGAGATGTCATGGTGACTCTGACAGTAGTAATCTGCTGCATCTTCAGTCTGGACTCCACTGATGGTCAGAGTGAAATCAGATCCAGATCCACTGCCACTGAAACGAGCTGGAAAACCTGACTGTAGCTGATTTACATATTTCATGAGAAGTTTAGGAGCTTCTCCAGGTTTCTGCTGATACCAGTGTAAGCGGTCACCATTAGAGTCCTTGTATACTGCCTGACTGGTTCTACAGTTGATGGTGACTGTTTCTCCTGGAAGAGCAGATTTCACTGCAGGAGTCTGAGTTACTGTGACTTGACCTCTGCACTCTGTAAAAATATATTATAATACCCTGTAAAACTAAAATAATATAACAGAAATCATTGAATTTGTATGAATAGATTATTGTAGAGATAAAATCTGAAGCAGTGTCTGACCTTGAGTCCAGAGGATCAGTGTCCAGATGAAGACGGGGATCAAAGTCATGGTAGCTGTGGGTGAAGTTGCTGTAGCAGCAGCTCTCAGTCATGAAGTGTTAAAGTCACAGCGCTATAAACACTCCCAGAGCACTGAAGCATGGGATGTGAATGCAAAAAAAAAAAAAAAAAAAGCATTTTAAATAAGAGCATGTGACATGTGAGAGAACTAAAACCAGTAGGACACAAAAAAAACAAAAAAAAATCTATATTTAAGTTGGTTCCCTTAATACATTTACTTTAATTTTTAAGAGATATACAACAATATGTGCTTTATACTTTCTTCCTTTTAACTTCCCATTAAGTTTCCCATTTGCTACTGGTCTATGAACATAACTACTTTAAGGTTTCCATAATTTTATTTTATTTATTTATTTATTTATTTATTTATTTTAAGGTCACATATTTTCCTACTTTTTTCACAAGCTACAGTACAGGTCTCAGAGGTCCCTAGAGTTTGTATGTTAATACCCCTCAAATAATGCATTTTTTTTTCTAATTCGCGGTTTCACTCCTGGTTTAAAGCAAGCTTTTGCCACAACAGTGACATTACAATAAACAGGACGTCTCCCTAAAACTGATGACATGCTCAGGGGGAAAACTGGTCAAGAAGGCTGCCTTAACAAAAATAACAGTTGTACTAGCCTGTTCTTTTTATTTCATAACAATATACCCATAGAAAGATAACATAGCTGCATTCCTTTACCTTTTCCACATTTCTTCATTCCATTTCTTTTATTTCTCAAACTGCACATCATGGGTTTGACTTTTTTTTTTTTTTTTTTTTTTATTCAACAAGCATCAGGATCTAAACCACTTTCAATTTAGAGGTGAAATTGAACCATTTCACGTTGGAGGGTAGCGGGGTTTGGGGCAAGTAGACACATTATATATTATTAAATTTCACACAGAACATTAGAATGAAATCTAAGTTGTAAAACTATACATTGCAGTATATACAGTATTTACAGTATAGTGAATGAACTGTTTTTTAAAGTAGCATTTCTCAGTGTGAGTAATTTTAATAATTAAATTACTGTACAAAGTTAGACATGAGTTTTTTTCCCAGCTTCCCCTGCAGTCGGGCTTCCAGTGGGGAGACATGAGTTAATGTCCACTTAGACACGTCCCTTGTATTTGTATTTATAAGCCACCTTATTTGTATCTATGAATGACAGCTTTCAAACTATAATCAGGGCACTAGTGAGCTTAAGTGACCCAAAAAAAAAAATGAAAAGAAAAAAAATGTCATGTCTAAATGAATTAGAGAAAAAACACCAAATCAAAAGCTATCATCAATTAAAATCTTTCTTTACTTTTTCCCCACACTCTGTGCCACACCTGACAGGATGCTTCCCTGAGCCGCTGCCCATGTCTCCCATCTGTAAATCTACTGCTGCACACACGCACGCATGGACACACACACACACACACACACACACACACACCAAAATAAATAAATAAAGATCCCAAAAGAACACGACACCCACAGTGAAGCATGGAGGCATCATCATCATCATCATCATCATTGTGCATTTTAGCTAACTATATTGTTTATTGTAGCTGGAATCTTGTTCACAGCTTCAGGGTGCAGGCTACCTGGGATGTGTTATTGCCAGCTCCACCATTGGGGTGTGTGGGTCCTTGTCTAGCTGTTTGACTACGGCTGCAGTAAGCTCATGCATTTTGACTGTGAGCAACTGTTTGACTTAAAGTCCGGTGACTAACACCTGCAGGATAAATCGGTTAATTGGGAGCGCCTTTTTTAATACAGAACAGGATAACAGTGGCGCTGTTTTGTTGCTACTCTGTCTTGCTTCTTTGTTGCTACCTTGTTTTTGTTTGTGTATTTGGGTTTTGGTTGCTTTGGTTGTATGATATCTTTGATTTTGGTTTTTGTTGTTTGTTTAGCCTGATTGAGTTTTGTTTAAGGATTGTGTCAATTGTTTCTTGTTTCTTGTAAGTATAATATATTGCTTTTCTTATTCAGACTTACTGTGGTTTTGTGTCTGCTTGTTTAGGCCCCTGAGCTGAAAGGCTGTTCTAGTACCATGGTGTCAGGAGCACGGAGTGTGGATGGGTTGTGATCACTCACCTCACTGTGTGCGTGCATGTGTGTGGTATAGGAAGAATTAGTTTACAGCTAGCTTACCCAACTTCAGGTAAGCCTTGGTGGCCTCATAATTATTGTTGTATTACGCTGTTTATTTCATCCAAGCTATATTTTATTTGGTCTTTTAAGTGTGTACCTGGTCAATGTAATTTTAATAAACAGTTTGCATACTGATTCCATGTCTCTGCCCTCCATGGTAACGAACTTGTGTGCCTGAGTTGATTCAGTATTTAGTTCCCCTTACTGTAAAGGGGTGGCGTAATCAGCTTTAACATGTATTTCTAAACCCTCTGGGTATTCATAGTGAACTTAGACCCCCACGAAAGAATAATGTGTGTAACTAGATGTAGCAAGATCTTGGCATCTGTCCTAATTTGCAGAATGTGGTTTCTATCATATAGAATTGCAACCTACAGCAGAAATGTTCTGTATTCTGATTAAATGTCATGACGCTACACAAAGCTGCACAGAATTACAGTAAATAATTGCATAAATGCTGTTCACGAAAAGTCAGTATACAAACATGGTGCTCTCTTCCAAGGTCAGAAGACTCAGTGAAATTTCATATGGCTTCCAAAACAAAATTGGTGATCTTTAAGATACTATTTGTTTAAATATGTTCTATATTTTTACAATCATAAAGTTTACATTTTGTTTACTTTTAAATACTTTGGCAAAGCTTTTATTTTTTTATACACAACTTTTAATATTATAGGATATTTTGTGTAGCTTTATGATATTTAGTTACAGTTACTGTAAGTGCATTTCAGTTGCAGGTTGTAAAAATCTTTGTACTTTGAAAAGTGCAAAAGGTGTGATTATTTGTGCAACTGATGGTGTGTATAAGAGCCAGTAAGGTCAATGTGTAATGCACTAGGACGTCTCGGGTTACTTTGCTGTAACCCTGTTCCCCGAAAAGGCGGGAGTAAGATGCTGCGTGAAAACGCTATGGGAACATCTTTCTGTGTTGCCGATTGTGAAGCATGTATCAAACATGCCAAATTTTGGCATATATAACCTTGGTTAGGTGACATCATCTTATGAAGCGCACCTGCAGGTTATAAATAGGAGTGAACCGGAAACATTCCTCAGATCAATTTTGTCTAAAAGGATGTCCAGTCACGCAGTGCGGCATTGGAGCGCAGCATCTCATTCCCGCCTTTTCAGGGAACAGGGTTACAGAAAAGTATAGAGACTGCACCTTTCACAATAGCATCTTTCAACCGGTGTGACAAGGTCTGTGTAGTGACGGCCGCCCCCCGGTTCACATCACACAGGACCTGTCATGGTCCTGTTACATCAACACCGTGGTGAAAAAGGCCCGACAGCGTCTCTACCACCTCAGACGCTTGAGAGACTTCCGACTGCCCTCCAAGGTGCTCAGGAACTTTTACTCCTGCACCATAGAGAGCATCCTGACAGAAAAAATCTTAACCTGGTTCGGGAACAGCACCATGCAGGACAGACGAGCTCTACAGAGGGTTGTGCGATCAGCTGAGCGCACCATCCGCACCGAGCTTGCTGACCTGCACTTAATCTACAGCAGGCGGTGCTGGACCAAGGCCAGGAAGATTGTGAAGGACCTCAGCCATCCCAACAATGGACTGTTCTCTCTGTTGAGGTCAGGAAAGCGATTCCGCTCCCTGAAGGCCAACACAGAGGGACTGAGGAGGAGCTTCTTCCCACAGGCGATATGGTCTCTCAATTACACCACCACACAGTACTGACCCACGCATATGGTTTTTACACACAAACTGGACAATCTGGACACTAGTGGCCACTGCACAACTACACTTTGTGGTCATCGTATCACTCTGTCACAAGTCACTTAAAATAAATTACTTTAAAGCATATTTGCACTGCACAAGACACTTTTAATATATGGATTGCACAAACGCTGGGCATTACCATTCTTTCATTACCATTTATTCTAACTCCATTCCAAACAAAAATTACATAAATATATACCTACTCGTTCAGCTGCTCTTATCGTTCTATATTTCTTCATACATTTTTCAAATATTTTCTATATTGTGTATTTTTGTTGTACAGTTATTTATTATTTTTTATTTTATTGTATTTTTTTTTACTTTAATTTTTATATTTTATTTTTTTCTTTCCCAGTTTTATTTACCCTTTATTTTAATTTTCATATTTATTTTCTATTACTATTCATAGTCTTCTATTTTTAGGTCACGAGCAGTTGTCCAAGCATTTCACTGCATATCGTACTGTGTATGACTGTGTATGTGACAAATAAAATTTGAATTTGTTATGGCCCTCATTGCAGCTGTGCCCGCCTTACGATCGACTCCCATGTGACACCCAAATAAGTTGTCCTCTGAACAGGAAAGAGCACGCTTTTCGTGGCGTTGGGTCTCAATCCTAAGAAACAAAGATGAGCTAGGATGACATCCTGATGTCGAAGCGCTAGCTACTGAGACTGGGCCAGCCAGTCGTGCGGGTGAGAGAGCTAGACCAAATGGAAGGACCCGATACTGTTAATATTTCTATATGTATAAAGTATGCGTCGTTCACATCGATTGTCACAAATCAATCGCTTGGTAGGATATAAGAACAATCACCTTAACAGTCACCATTTTAAAGCTGTATTTATTAATTTTTAGATAGCGGTTCAGCCCGCGAAAATAAAAAAATTTGTCGCAGTCCCCCGTTCCTCTTGGAAACCAAGAAAAACTGACTGTAGTAGCCTGACTCTTTGTCTGTTAGGGGAACATGTTCTATGGCCCCTTTTCCCAGCAACTTCTGTCAGCAGATGCGCCCTTTCCGGTTTCACGGAATTGGACCACGCCGTTGTAACACGGAGGGTGATGTAAGACTGAATCCTGTAGCTTCCCTCTACAGTGCTTAGTACCCAAGGAGATATACTTGGCAGTAGCTTTCACGCTGCTAGTTTCTCCAAAAGGGGCAAAATCTTTACGAGGGGGTGCCCGGCTCAAAACACTCTCCTTGTGTGCTTCACGCCTCGCAAGAGTCAGACCCGGTCGAGACTGGGTGGCCGACAGTTTCGACTCTTGAGCACGGTGGGGAAGGGATTTCCTGAAGGCTTGTTCATATAACTTCGCCTCACAAACCTAGTGGCAACCGAGTTAACGGCGTCGCCAAAAAGGCCGGAAGACGAGATGGGGGCATCAAGGAGGAATGCCTGATCTTTAGATCTTTTGATCTTTTGATGCCCGTGAGATTCAGCTACAAGTGCCTCTCCGCGGAAACTATCGCAGCCATAAAACGGCCGGTAGCACGAGCCGTCTGCTTTGTTGCACGAAGAGACAAGTCTGTGGCCCGGCGTAATTCCAGAACGCCCTATCTTCCAGAACTCCGCCAGTGCTCAAGTCTCCCAGCAGGTCAGCCTGGTAGGCTTGCAAAACCATCCTGATGTGCAGTGGAGCACCAACCTGACCTGCTGCCTAAAAAGCTTTTCCCTCCAGGGAAGATGAAAGTCTACACAGCTTGGAGGGAAGTGTTGGAGTGGAAATCGCGCTCCCAAAGAGCAGAGGTACAGATCTCCGAACAAACTCCACCATATCGGTGAGTTAATATTTTTCAAATTCACTTGCACACATCACACGCAATCACAATGCGGTCCAGAAGACAAAAAGATTTGAGGAATGTTTCCGGTTCACTCCTATTTATAACCTGCAGGTGCACTTCATCAGATAACATCACCTGACCGAGGTTATATTGTAGCGCAGCCACATAAAGGGGCATTTTAAATAACAGGGAAATGGATTAAGGAGCTAATGCTGCTCACCTGTGCACGGAAATATGCCTGATCTGGTTTTACTTGTCCCCATTGACAGTGTTGGTCACAGGGTTAAGCTCTCGCGAGCATGCGCGATCGCAGCGCGAGAGGACCCGGAAGCGGCGTCGGGTCACGTGTGCCGGTATAAAGCCAGAACCGGCAAGCGTTGTGTACCTAAACCCGATGGGACTTACCGTTTCTGTGTAGATTTTAGAAAGTTGAACAGCAAAACCAAACCTGATGCATATCCAATGCCTTTAATACACGACACCATTGAATCACTAAATGGCGCCTCCTGGTTCTCAACATTGGATCTGCAATCTTGTTACTGGCAGGTGGAGATGGAGAGAGACAGCTGTGAGAAGACCGCCTTCATCACTACCAAAGGTCTGTTTCAATTCCGGTACATGCCCTACGGACTCAGAAATGCAGCTGCAACATTCCAACGACTGATGGAGAAAGTCTTGGCGGATCTACAGGGAAAATATTGCTTTGTCTATATAGATGACATCATTATCTATTCTCAATCACTAAAACAACATAGGATGCATCTCAACGCAGTATTTTCCAGACTCATCCAAGCCAATCTCTCCCTCAACATGAAGAAGTGTAATTTCTTCAAAAGGCGGCTGAAGTTCCTTGGTCATGTCATCTAGAAGAAGGTGTGCAGTTAGACTTGGAGAAAACAAAGGCGGTGGCAGAATATCCTCCTCCTCAAGACTTAAAATCTCTTTAACGTTTTCTGGGTCTCGCCAGCTGGTATCACAAGTTCATTCCCCACTTTGCAGACATAACCGCTCCATTAAATAATTTAAAAAGGAAGGGAGTGAAATGGGAGTGGACCGAAGAATGCCAGAACAGCATGGATGTCATCAAACACGCACTTCAAAACCTACCAGTACTAATTCAACCGAACCTAAATCTGCCATTCCAATTACACACCGACGCCAGTAAAGTGGGCCTGGGAGCCATCCTCACCCAAACTTCAGCAGAAGGTGAACGAGCAGTAGCTTACGCCTCACGAATGTTGAGAGGAGCTGAGCAGAATTAGTCCACATCAGAAAAGGAGTGTTTGGCCGTGGTCTGGGCTGTAGAAAAATGGAGGCACTTTCTAGAAGGTCGCGCTTTCGAGGTCTTTACCGACCATGTCGCCCTGTTGTGGGCCTTCAACTGCCCGAAAACCAGCTCTCGTCTCACCCGATGGACGTTACGCCTACAACAGTTAGTTTTTGCAGTACATCATAGAAAAGGCTGCTTAAATCTGGGACCAGATGTGCTTTCCCGGGCGCCCCCGCCGTTGAAAGTGGGCACCGCTCCATGTCTTGCCATCACGACCACTAAATGTTTATCCGACTTACCAAACGACCTGTGCGAGATAACTCAAGCCCAACATAAGGACCCTACCATCACGAAGCTGCTCTCTAAAGACCAGCCACGAAGCACACGAGAGCAGAGGGCCTTTTTCGAACGTCACCAAGGGGCGTTATATCGCAAGGTACCAGTAAGACACGGAGAAAAATTTCAGCTAGTTGTCCCCCAGTCATTAATAAAAAACTTTTTACACTACTATCATGACAATCCCTTGGGAGGACACCTAGGGCAACTAAAAACTCTGCTGAGGTTACTAGATGTGGCATGGTGGCCCACGGTGCGGAAAGACGTCTGGCACTATGTGAGAACTTGCAGCGTATATCAACAGTATAAAACAGAAAACACTAGACCTAGTGGGCTACTACAGAGCACGGAGGTTCCAGAGCCAGGACACACCGTGGGATTGGACATCATGGGTCCTTTTCCCCGAAGTAAAAGGCAAAATGAATATCTTCTGGTGGTGGTAGATTATTTCACGAAATGGGTGGGGATGTTTCCCCTCAGGGATGTAAAGACGCCAAAACTGGTAAAAGTGCTAAGAGAGGAAATCTTTACTAGATGGGGAGTCCCCAAATATCTAGTATCCGATCGAGGACCCCAGTTTACGTCTTAACTGCTGGCACACCTCTGCCAAACCTGAGGGAGCGTCCAAAAGCTAACTACGAGCTACCACCCACAAACGAACCTGACGGAACGAGTTAACCGAACTCTGAAGACAATGATCGCTTCATACATCGGGGACCATCACCAAAACTGGGACCAATGGTTACCAGAGCTCAGATTCGCCATCAACACAGCTCAACAGGAAACTACTGGAAAGACACCTGCAGAGCTCACGCTTGGCCGGCAACTAAAAGGGCCACTCGAAAGGCTCATGAATCACCCTCCAACACCTGATCACACAGCCTACTCACTACTGGACAGACAACGACTTATCACGGAGGAGGTGAAACGCAGAGTAAAACAACAACAATACAAACAAGCTAGATACTACAATGCCGGGAGAAAAGATGCGCACTTTCAACCGGGAGATCTAGTTTGGATAAAAACTTACCTAAGTTATATATAAAGCCGGAACCGGCAAGTGGCCTGACACGGAGAGATTTTCAGAGCGCGCTGCTTTTTCTGAGAGAGAGTTTGTTGGATGGTTCTAAAGGAGTACTTTTCCCTGGTTGGATTATTCCTCGTAGAGACTAACAATTCACCTCTCGTTCCGTTGCTCGAGCTCCCGGATTTGTCATCAATACCGGTGAACACAGAAAGATGTTCCCATAGCGTTTTTACGCAGCATCAAGTGTAGCCTTGCCAAATATTAAATTCGAATTTCAAATTCAAATTCAAATTTTATTTGTCACATACACAGTCATACACAGTACGATATGCAGTGAAATGCTTATATGACCGCCGGTGACCTTAAAAAGAAAATAAAAAACTATATATAAGGAATAAATATTAATAAAAGAAATAAAATACATATAATAAGCAGCTTTATTTAGCTTTTTCAGAACAATAATAGCTTAGAGACAATGAGCCTTATTTAATGCTTGTGTAGCGCTTTAAATTTTGAAAAAAAAACAAAAAAAAAACTTTAAGACATACTACTTTGAGTCATTAGGTTGCTTGAGATACAGTATGGCCTCACCATGACGGAGCTGTGTCTGTGTTGTGAATGTCAGATTTGGATAAGTTCCCCATAACTATTCTATAGTGGTACACTGGCCATTAGAGTTTTATAACCCTAAGCAGACAATAGCAGCAAAAATCTATTGAGTTAGTGTAGTGTGGTTCCTCTCCTCCACAGAGTGTTGTTGTGTTGTATCACATCCTCCAACTCAGCACCTGCAGTCGCTCCCAGCTGCAACAGTGTAGTCTCTCTAGAATCTGACCTAAGGTGGTTTTTGTACGACTCTATAACACTGTGTAAACCAGTAACCAGTGATGCTATGGTAACTCTGACAGTAGTAATCTGCTGCATCTTCAGTCTGGACTCCACTGATGGTCAACGTGAAATCAGATCCAGATCCACTGCCACTAAAACGAGCTGGAAAACCTGACTGTAGCTGATTTACAAGTTTAATTAGGAGTTTAGGAGCTTCTCCAGGTTTCTGCTGATACCAGTGTAAGTAGTTGTTATTTGTCACTGCTTGACTGGTTCTACAGTTGATGGTGACTGTTTCTCCTGGAAGAGCAGATTTCACTGGAGGATTCTGAGTTACTGTGGCTTGACCTCTGCACCCTGTAAAAATATTTTTTTTTAAAGCATACATTATAAGCAACTGAAATATAACAATGTGTATTTGTATGAATAGATGATTGTAGAGATAAAATCTGAAGCAGTGTCTGACCTTGAGTCCAGAGGATCAGTGTCCAGATGAAGACAGAGATCAAAGTCATGGTAGCTGTGGGTGAAGTTGCTGTAGCAGCAGCTCTCAGTCATGAAGTGTTAAAGTCACAGCGCTATAAACACTCCCAGAGCACTGAAGCATGTGCTGCTAATGCAAAGTGTCCTCTAAGTATGCAAACACCTTTACCACATTCCCCCAAACTACAGAGTTATTGTGCGAGTTTTGTTTCTTGGGTCAGATGGAGATTTTCTGTAAAACAGTTTTAAGATACATAGGTGAATCAGAGGGAAGCTTAAAGTCTCCATAGTCAAAATTTATAAGTACATGTAGTCATTTCATCTTCTGTAATAAAAAAATTACAGAAGTTTAGTCTTTTACTTTAATTCCTCATAATTCAGGGGGGGTAAGACATAAAAAGTTGAATCAAAGGAAAAACTGTAGTAGAAAAAGGTGCACAAGCAACAGGGATAACCACGGCCTAGAGAGGATTGTGAAATGAAACCCATTCAATGCTACCACGCACAGATCTTGACATGGACTACAACTGTCGCATTCCTTATGTCAAGCCACTCTTAAACCAGGGACAACATCAGAGACATCTTACCTGGGATAAGGACAAAAAAAGAACTGGAGTGTTGCTCAGTTGGCCGAAGTCCACTTTTCAGATGAAAGCAAATTTTGTATTTTATTTGGAAATCAAGGTCTAAAGAAAGAGAGGAGAGAAACAGAGTCTACGTTGCTTGAGGTCCAGTGTAGTCCAAGTTTGCACAGTCAGTGGTGGTTTGGGGAGCCCTGTTATCTGCTGGTGTTGGTCCACTGTATTTAATCAGGTCCAAGGTCAGCGGAGCCATCTACCAGGCCGTTTTAGAGTACTTCATGCTTCTCTGCTGACCAGCTTTATGGAGATGCTGATTTCATTTTCCAGCAGGACCTAGCACGTGCCCACACTGCCTAAAGTACTGATACCAGGTTTAAGGACCATGGTATCCCTGTGCTTGATCGCTCAGCAAACTCACGAGACGCCATACGCGACAAAGCAGAAGAGCTGAAAGCCGCTATTAGAGCAACCTGAGCTTCCATAACGTCAGCAGTGCCAAAGACAGATTGCCTCCGTGCCACACCACATTGTCGCAGTAATTCATGCAAAGGAAGCCCTGGCCGAGTATTGAGTCCTATACATGTTCATACTTTTCAGTAGTCAACATTTATGTATTAAAAATCATTTTTAATTATTGATTTTAAGTAATATTCAAATTTTCTGATCTAGTGAATTTTGGGTTTTCATTAGCTGTAACCCATAATCATCAAACTGAACAGAAATAAACACTTAAGACATAGTCTGTGTGTAATAAAAAAGGAAATGAAAAGTTTCACTTTTTGAATTAAATTACTAAAATGAATCAACTTGGTGATGATATTCTAATTAATTGAGATGCACCTGTATTTATTTCTGACAATAGAGGTAAATCTTATCACTAGTCGATCATTTGGTGTTATTTCCAAATTTAAGAATTAATGGAAAGAATATATAGAAACTTAAATTATTTGTTCTACAGCCCAAAAAATAAATACATAAAAATAATTAATACAAAATATAAAGTAAAAATAAAACAAATTAACCTGCACTTTACCTTTCAAAAAAAGTAAAAAATAAATCCCGACGGATAAGTGTTTGTGCACGCAGGCGCTGTGTACGTGTGTGTGTGTGTGTGTGTAAGCCTAGAGTAAGTGGAGACTCTTGCTTTCAGCCCCTCCTGTCTCCCCCTTCTCATCTTACACATTAAAACTTTCTCCTCTCGTTTAAACACACACACACACACACATTAACGGAAAGACTGTTGTTCTCTTCTAAATTATTAAGGCTTCTACGCTTTATTTAAATGTTGCTCGCGACAGCGTAACAGCCCGTTAATTCATGCTCGTGTAATGATGAGATGGACAAACTGGTCGATGCCTGTTCTTTTATTTGCTGCATTGTCAGGTTATAGTACATACTTTCGGGTGGATCCTGCACTTTAATCCAACTTAAAAAACTACTGAAGAACAAAACTCAGGCTGTATATCCTAGCTTACATCTCGCATTCACACACACTGGACTGCATTACCCACAATGCATCTCCCACACTGGACTACACTTCCGTAAACAGCGGGCATAAATCAACGTCTCTCTCTCGCTACATTGTTTGATCTGAAAATTTGCAATAAACATCGCTAATGACACTCGTGTGAGCGCAAACTAACAGAATCACTGCTGTAAAGTAAAACAAACAAATAAAAATGAACCAGCACCTTACCTCTGAAAAGATTTGCGACAAAGCAGACTTTCTTTGGAGAGCAGAGTGTGTCTCCCGCCTTCATTTCTGTGCGCGTGTGTTTGTAAACACACACACACATAGCCGGCACAGTGTCAAATTACGCTCTCTTACGTGCACGTGCACACACACACACACACACACACACACACACACACACCACAATGAGGAAGAAAACAGATTTTTAACCTCTGTATTGAGAATTTATTTTGCTTTACTCACGCGCGCGCACACACGTGTGTTATAAGAAACAGTACACGCGCTTCTGAACACAAAATAAAATATGTTTTACACACACACGGGGTCACAGTGTTATAGTAAACAGTACACTCGTGCACGGATGTTGATTATACCAGTAAGAGACGAGCACTAAGACTCAGCAGGGAAGACGATTCCACAGCGCAAGAGAGAGAAAAACCGTTGGCTCAGTTGTGATCACAATCAAGAAGGGCATGGGTGAAACATGATACTCGGTGATCATAAACCAAGACAATGCTCGTTTTTCAAGTTAAAATTGATTAAAAATCTTTGCTCGTCTTGCAGAACACCCTTAAACCACATTACTCGTAATCCGAGTATTTAAAATTTGATGTCTTTAAATGTAATTTTTAAAAAGAAAAAAAAAAACATACATAAAGATACAAACAGAGATAGGCTATAGAATAGTTCATTCTTTGTACAAATAAAATTGTGAACTCGATTTTCTGTCTAAACAACATTTAACCAATGTTTTTTTTTATTGTACAGTAAATGTCAATACCCAGTGGGCACAAACTCGTGGAAACCACGTAAAGAAGACGTGTTTTCACCACGTGGAAAAGACAGGTAATTTAGGCGTAAAAGGCAAGTCCAATTCCACGTGGATTTGACACATGGAATGCACGTGTTTTTTACCACTTGGAAAAGACATGGATATAAGCCCATGGAAAATACCTGTTGTGTTCAACGTAAATTCTGCAAAGTTTAAAATGTCTACAACATCCTGTGTAAAGCAGACACAAATTACATAAAAGTTGTAATAACCAATAATTTATTCATATTTCAAAACAAACAATACAAAATGCACATAAAAACTGGGTGTAGTGCATAATACTAAAATACCATAAAAATGTGAATACTAAAAGACTAATTAAACCAACAAAACATCTAAGAGAAGATAGAAAACTGTCTCAAACAGCAAAAGAAACAAAATTACAAAAACATTTACTTAACACTTAATAAATGACACTGCATCCAGCCTTTCTTTCCTCTTAGGTGCATTTCGTAACCGATTGGCAATGGTGCTGAGGGCAAAGGCTTCTGTAACATCATGCGCCTTTACTACACTGTCTGTCAAAGGACAAAAATGTTTAGTATAATTTAGATGCATGGACTGCAATTTATCAATACAATCATTGTTTTAATAAAAAAAAAGACACGACCACAAGGCACTATTCAATTACTTACCAGTAATTAATTTGCACAGCGCTGTCAAATGATGTTTTATCCCCTCATGATACCTTCATGTTTAGTTGAAATTGGTGAATTGGTAAGGAATCAAAAAAAAAAAAACTTATCTATTTATCTTCAAAGAAATAAATGGGTAGAGTAACCACATAAGTTACACTGAAAAGTTCCTACTTCTATTCTTAGAAATTCAATGGAACATATATTCTGCAAGTGAATGTTAGTGTTCACTGTCAGAACTCCTCAGTGCATATAATATATTATACATGGTGATGGTGCTGCATTTATGACAAATTATACCTGTTCATCAAATACTAGCCTGTTTTTATGATTTTTGACAAATTAACGTTTGCAATTGCCTGTTATGCTTCGAATCCTACGTTAGCTACATACATAGATTCACAATCAAGCTAACCGCGTCGGTTAGAACCTACACTAACTGCCACAGAACATACTAGAATATTACTGCTTACCTCAATGCTCACCCTGTAACATCACACACAAATGTTCTCTGTATGGGACACAATTGCCACGGGTACTTTGTAACTTCAGCAGACCACAAATTTAAACAAATTTCGAAGTTTCTAATTTCTTTTTATTAGCTATAAATGTTTCGCGCTTCCACTTAAAAAAACGGGATCCAGGAAAGGCTGATCACTGCGCATGCTCAGTACCACTCGCTAGACTGCAAAGTCACTCTGCGCAGCAACGCCTATGTGTCGCCTCTGATAGCACATCGGTGTTCTAAACAACTTTTTAGTTTGCAAATCCAGTGTACGTTGTAGTCAGATGTGGCATTTAGGCGATCAGTAATACATTTTGAAAATGCCATTTTAGAACACATTTTGGCTCATGTGTTCAACTTTAGAACACATTGGACGCGTCATATGCGTCATTTTATTTTAGAGTGTGTTTAATGTTAATTAATGATTGTCACATTTATGTAAAAACATACAAAATATGCATTCAAAATTAGATCAAGCAATCATCAATAGGTGGTACGAAATTATTTTCCACGTGATATCCACGTGGAAATGCACGAAGAATAATGTAGAACTAAAACTCCATGTGGATTCCACATTAATTTAGAACAGGTTTTCCACGTGCCTAAAACCACGTGGAATCAACGTGGATATCAGGTGAAAATTGGTGGATCCACCACTTCACCAAATATCCACCAAAAATCCACGTGGATTACATGTGTTGTGCCCGCTGGGTAGTTCTGGTTCTGGTAGTGCTCAGTTGTGGAAATTACCATCACTGTAGTATTTCTTCGATACAACATGTTCTTATGACTTTTTATGACTTAAGCTTTAATTACATTTTAAAACAGCGATGAATAAAAATATAACTTTGTGCCACCTTTGCGTGAAAATCTCACTTTGCGTGATTTTACAAATGACATGAAATGCAACTGATTTATTTTGGTCACTGTCGTTAGCACAGCTGTAATAGGCACTCCTGTTGACTACCTACTGTAGGAATGTATCACTGTGGGTCACTTTTGGTAGACACTCTAAACTTATTATAAGAAGTAAGTGGCTTCTTTTTCTGGAAGCTTAGATTTATTAGTACTTTTACACAATTTAATGAAATGTATAATTTTACTGTGAAATAATAATGTGACATCCATATAGGGGAAAAAAAAAACTTTTTGTATAAAAAAGAGAAATGTAAAATGAAGAGCAGAACTGCTTTAATGAAAAGTCAGCCTTTGTCTCATTTTGTAAAATGTAGTGTGAAACACTTAATTTCTTTTTAAAACACATGAAATGGTTGTTTTTAGTGGATTAAATTTTGCTTTGTTTTCCTCTAATTTATCATCCTACTGAAAATGTGTGTAAAAATAAATCATGAAGAATGTTGGTTTATGGTTTATTTTCTATTAATTGTGAGTCACAAAAAATATCAACATCATCTAAAACAAATAAACAGAGATAACTTTACCCTGCTGTGATGCTTATTCATACACAATGTGTTTTGTTCAGAAGAAGGAGATTGTTTTGTTTAGCTGCAGTTTGGTTGGGTGAGGGTATTAGGATGGTGCTTTGTTGTATGATGTTCAGATAAACTTGTGTGTCTGTTCTACAGACATTATATTACAGAGTTCAGTTTGTTAGAGTTCACATTAACATTAATATAACTGTGTGTGTGTGTGTGTGTGTGTGTGTGTGTGTGTGTGTGTGTGTGTGTGTGTGAAGAGGCCGAGGTGTTCGGCTGTACCGTCTCCTACCAGGACCCGACTCAGATCACCTCATTCCGAAAGAGTCGCTGTGATGCTCACTAGAAATCAAATGTACACCTTTTAAAGCATGCTTAGTGATCTAAAATGGTATCAGTGGTGTAGCTGTGCTGAAATAAATCATTAATGTGGAAAGCATGTCTCCTTTTTCAGTTGTGAAGTGTCTTTGGCAGCGATTTGGAACAGCAGCTTTAACAGCAGGTCGAGTGCAGTGTGTGTTTGTTGTGCTTGAGTGAGTTTGTCTGAAGAACCATGAACATCTGCTGAAAGTGCTGATCTATTCTGAGAACTGTTCATGCAAACATGTGTGTGTGTGTGTGTGTCACTGAGTATATTTGATGCTTCATGGGCTACTGGTTAAGGAGGTTCACACTTGTTTCTTATTTTTCTGACTGGTTTGAATGTGCATAAGACTATTACTAAAATCGAATCCATTCCAATAAAATACAAAAAAAAAAAAAACTGATTCAAGAGGAAATCTTCAGAAATTCCTGATTTACAAAAAAAAAAAACTGTTCAGAATGAAGCATTTACAGCTTTTACTTAGAAAGTGATACTGTAGTCTTATTAATGTAACTAATTAATTTCTCAGAGCAGGTAATGCACTAAACTACACACACTAATCACTACTTACCTCCTGCTGTGTATTAAGAACACATGGCTGTCTATCAGCCCACTTCGTAGCCTTTTATTCACATAAATGTATTAGATTCTTACATCGAGTGAATGCAGAATTTCCATCAAACAGTGGAAATGGCGGCTGTCTCTCAAATCTTCTGATATCTGTTACTTAAGGTCCCCCTCTTCTCTTTTCAGAACAGAAGAAATAGCTTGAACTGATATTTAATCTTTATTTAGTTCTGGTCATGTAGTTAAGAGTCTGTCAGCATCATCAAGCCCAGAGATAACAGACTGATCTAAATTAATCATGACGTAACTACTCAGCATATACGTACAGGAATGCTGTGTATAACTTTTATCCAATTTGGAATGTGTTGATGATGCACAACATTTGCTTTAAGCGTGTTTATATACTATTGAATAAAGGATGTAAATCAGGAAATAATAATTCAAGGATGGAAGGATTTGAGTGTATTGTGCTATGACATATTGAACTGAATGTCGATGTAGCTCATAAACTTTACAATGTGTTCTTATTTAACACAGGGTTAGTTCATCAGGAAAGATATTGGGATAAAATTGAAAAGTCACAGGTTTAAACCATTGTACAAGACCCTTAACTTGTCAGATGCACAATAAGGTAAATCATTAATTCTGGCCAAAATCTACCAAATGCAGTAATATAGATCTTCTAAAACAAATTGAACAAAATAGCAGCAAAGTCCACCAGGGTGTAACCAGAAAAAGATTCAGGTGAGACAAACTGATATATATCAAGACAGAACAAGAAGGAAAAAAGTGGTAAGATGTCATGTACTGTATAAAACTGGGCCATCAGCTGGAGAAATCAGATTACATTAAAACAACACCTTAATGTTACATGGCAGGGCTGAAGTGTGTCCTGAATGAGAAACAAGAAAAAGACATATATAGCGGAGATCAAATTATTAACAGTAACTGATATTGTGTCAGAATCTGAAACTAATATGGACAGGATGAGTGATAGAGACTGAACAAAAAAGAAACTTATTCACCAAACAGTAAAATTCAGGAGAAAAATCATCAGAATAATTTATAAAGCAACATAAATATTAATTTTACAGTAGTGTCCATGGGGTGAACTTAGTACAGTGTGGTGTTATGAATATTAAGGGGTTTCTATTGTGAGTTGTGAGTTAGTGTGGTGTGGATCCTCTCCTCCACAGAGTGTCATTGTGTCGTATCACATCCTCCAACTCAGCACCTGCAGTCGCTCCCAGCTGCAGCAGTGCAGTCTCTCTACAATCTAACTGAGGGAGGTTTTTGTACGACTCTATAACACTGTGTAAACCAGTAGCCAGAGATGTCATGCCAACTCTTACAGTAGTAATCTGCCGCATCTTCAGTCTGGACTCCACTGATGGTCAAAGTGAAATCAGATCCAGATCCACTGCCACTGAAACGAGCTGGAAAACCTGACTGTAGCTGATTTACAAGTTTAATCAGGAGTTTAGGTACTACTCCAGGTTTCTGCTGATACCAGTGTAAGTATTGACCAGCTGAGTCTGTGTACACTGCCTGACTGGTTCTACAGTTGATGGTGACTGTTTCTCCTGGAAGAGCAGATTTCACTGCAGGAGTCTGAGTTACTGTGACTTGACCTCTGCACTCTGTAAAAATATATATTATAATTCACTATGAAACTGAAACATTATAATACATAAAAATGTGTATTTGTATAAAAAGATGATTGTAAATATAAAATCTGAAGCAGTGTCTGACCTTGAGTCCAGAGGATCAGTGTCCAGATGAAGACGGGGATCAAAGTCATGGTAGCTGTGGGTGAAGTTGCTGTAGCAGCAGCTCTCAGTCATGAAGTGTTAAAGTCACAGCGCTATAAACACTCCCAGAGCACTGAAGCATGTGCTGCTAATGCAAAGTGCCCTCTTAGTATGGAAACACCTTTACCACATTCCCCCAATCTTACTGTAATTCTCACACTACTACAAAGTTATTGTGTGAGTTTTGCTTCTGAGGTCAGATGGAGATTTTCTGTAAAAATACTTCTATGTCTAAGATGCATAAATAAGTGAATTAGAGAGAGAAGCTTAAACTTGCCAATATTTATCAGAAGTAATTTCTTCTTCTGGAGTAAAGACATGACAGAGGTTTAGTCATTTACTTTAGTTCATCAGGAATCAGACTCACTACAGAAGAGATTTAGATCTGAGCAACATTATAAAGTTATTTTTGTATCAGGTATATTGTGTTTTTGAATGTAGAGATGAATCTCATCACTAGTCCATCATTTGGTGTTATTTCTCCTCCAGTCTTCTGCAGTGTGTCCAGTGCACTGTTTATTAGAATCAAAAGTTTTTGAGTGTTGTGTGTGTCTGTGTGTGTGTGTGTTTGTTTCCTTTTAAAAGCTACACTCGATGCTGCGTTTTCACACGTTCAGAGATTTTAATAGCACCGAATGATGGACTAGTGATGAGATTCATCTCTACATTCAGAAACACAATATACCTGATACAGAAATAACTTTATAATTTTGCTCAGACTTGTATCTCCTCTGAACATCCCTTTGTTCAACCGGTTGTGAAGCATGTGTGTATCAAACATGCCAAACTTTGGCTTATATAACCTCGGTCAGGTGACGTCATCTGATGAGGTGCACCTGCAGGTTATAAATAGGACTGAACCGGAAACATCCTCAGGTCTTTTTGTCTTCAGGGACCGCATTGGGTTTGGCTGTGTGTGAAAAAAAGCAGTTATTAAAAAAAAGAAATAGAGTGTTAGATTACTCACCAATTATGGCAGACTTTGAGAGGAGATGCGTGCCTCCATGTGAGAGATCTCTCTCGGACGGCGATCTCCACACTTTCTGTTTTGAGTGTTTGGGGGAAGAGCATGCTCTCCTCGGGCTCGAGGGAGAGTGTGAGCATTGTGTCGATCTGGCAGACGTGAGTAAGACGGAATTATCCTTTCAGGAAACGAAGCTTTAACAGGCCCCATCAGAGCGCTCCTCTAGTAATTGGGGTGGGACTCGCCGCGCTTCGCAGTAAGCCTCAAAGAGGCCAGACCTGAGGGGGTGTCTCCCCCCCGGGGAGGGGCGCGTAAGAATTCCAATAAGGAATATGGACTCCTTCCTGGCACCCTCAGGAGGCCATGGTTCAATCTCCGCCACTACTGGTGTTTTGGGGAGCAGTGGGCTCCAGCGAAATTTTTATTGTTCGGTTCCTTCCTACCATGTTTCAGGATGCTGAACATCTAACACACAGGTTACAGGTTTGCTTTCTGGGGGGGCGAAGCCTACCAGTATCGGGTCCTTACATTTGGCCTAGTCCTGTCACCCCTCACATATATAAAATGCACAGATGCAGCCCTGGCTCTATGATTTCAGGGCATCCATATCCTGAATTACGTAGACGACTGGCTGATTCTGGCTCAGTCATAGCAGCTAGCGCTTCGACATCGAGATGTCGTCCTAGCTCACCTCGATTCTTTGGGATTGAGACTCAATGCCAGGAGAGGCATTCTCTTTCCTGTTCAGAGGACAACGTTTTTGGGTGTCATATGGATTTCGATAGCAATGCAGGCACAGCTGTCTCCTGCACGTGTATAATCCATTCTCAGTACCCTAAAGGAAATTAGGCTAGGCCAGGAAGTAATTGTCTTTTATTTTTGGAGTGTTTTAGGTCTCATGGCAGCTGATACTCTTGGGCCTTCTGCACATGAGATCATTTTAGTTGTGGCTAGGTGCCAGGGGATTTTATCCAAGGGCCAATCCACAGAAGCAAATAAGGCTTCGTACCCTTTCTACAGTATGTGGTTCAGACCCTGTTTTTTTAACTCTGGGTCCCACTCTAGGTCCGTGTTTCGTCGCAAGCTGCCAACAACAAATGCTTCCTTCCTCACGGGCTGGGATGCGGTCTTAGATGGCCATCCAGCCCAAGGGATCTGGAGAGGTCATCTTCTTGCATGGCACGTCAATTCCCCCGAAATGATGGCTCTATTTCTGGCCCTGAAATACTCCCTCCAGCAGTCGAGAGGCTACCATGTCCTAGTGCGGGTGGACAACATTTTGGTAGTCTCGTAAATAAATTGCCTGGCAAGACTGCGCTCGCGTTGGTGGAAAAAGCTATCGCACCTGGTTCTGCTTTGAGCACAGGACAAGTTTCTGTCCCTTAGGGTGATTTACATTCCGGGGCATATGAATATGGGAGCAGACTTGCTGTCCAGACAAGCTGTGATACACAGGGTTTGGAAACTCCACCCTGAAGTAGTCTGTCAAATCTGGGAGAGATTTTATGCGGCAGAGGTGGACTTCTTTGCCTCACAGGAGAGGGCACAATGTCCCCTTTATTAATCTCCTCTAGCTTATCTGGGTCTGGACGCGATGTCCCATACGTGGCCCAGACTGCGTCTTTATGCATTTCCTCCGGTAGCTCTGCTCTCGGGAGTCCTGGTGAAGGTCTGTCAACAAGGCTTGCACCTCGTATTGATAGCGCCCCGTTGGCTGACCAGTGTATGGTTCTCAGATCTAATATCTCTCCTCTGAGGAGGGAGCTTTTGTCTCAGGTGCAGGGGACAATATTTCATCCCCGGCCTGAACTCTGGAACCTTCACGTCTGGCCCCTGAGGGGGACCAATTAAGAGATGCTGGTCTTCCAGCCATTTTAATTAAAACCATACTAAGTGCTAGGGCTCTCTCAACTAGAAGAACTTATGCCCTTAAATAGAGTGTATTTGAAAGTTGGTGCATGGCAAAACATGTAGACCATGTAGTGCTGGAGTTTCTGCAAGAAAAGTTGTCCTTAGGCTTATGCCCTAGTACTCTCAGAATGTATGTAGCCGCTATTTCAGCTTGTCATGTTCTGACTGATAGGGTTTCTGTGGGAAACCACCTTATATTAGCCTGATTTATTCATGGGGCTAAACAGTTGAGGCCGCCCACTAGAGCGACGGTCCCTTCTTGAGACTTAGCGATTGTGCTCGAAGGTTTGGTTGATACCCCTTTCGAACGACTAGAGTCAGCGCCTGTCAGGCTTCTGACCCTTAAGATGTTTTTTCTTATGGCCATTACTTCTCTGAAGAGAATTGGGGATTTGCAGGCTTTGTCAGTGTCCCCATCCTGTCTAGACTTTGCCTCTGGGCGAGTCAAAGCTATTCTGCATCCTCACCCAAACTATAGTCCGAAAGTTCCATTCTCGAACATGCACCCAGTTGTTCTCGAAGCATTCTGTCCTCCGCCATTTACAGCTACAGAGTAGAAAAGACTTAATTTACTGTGTCCAGTATGTGCTCTTTAGATTTTTGTTCACCACACTAGCCAGTGGCATAAGTCAGAGCAGCTTTTTATATGTTATGGGGGCCGCAACTGGGGGGCGGCCACCACTAGACAAACGCAGTCACATTGGGTTAGAGATGCTATTGCCCTAGGCTACGAGGCACGTGGTCACACTTCGCCTTTAGGAATTGGGGCCCATTCGACCAAGGGCTTGCCTCATCAATTGCTCTGGCAAGACATGAACACATTTGTCAGATTTTATAGTTTGGATGTCCATGCTACTCCAGGCTCACGGGTCCTCGAGTCACCATCCCAGAGTTATGTCTGAGACCTCTTTGGTGATTATGCACACACACTATTGGTATTGGTATTCTCGTTCCCATATTGTTTTCATCATAGCATCGAGTGTAGCTTTTGAAAGGGAACGCTCCTGCTTTTTTAGAGAACAGGGTTACAGCAAAGTAACCCGAGAAGTTCACTGTAGTGTGACAAAGGTTTTTGCACAATGACTTCATAGGAATGTATCACTGTGGTGGACTTTTGGTGAAGGATACTGATTACTAAAAAAAATAATAATGTGACATTTATATAAAAAAAAAAAAAATTCTATAAAGAAGAGAAATGTGAAACCTCCTGCTTATGTCTCAGTTCGTAAAATTCCGTCTGAAACACTTTTTAAGACAAATTTCAAATGTTAGTTTTTAGTGAATTCAATTTTGCTTCGTGTTGCTGTAATTTATCATCATACTGAAAATGTGTGTAAGAATAAATTATAAGAAATGTTGCTTTATTGTTTATTTTTTATTAATGATAAGCCATAAAATAATTATTAACATCATGTAAAAAAAAAAGTGTGTGTGATGCTTATTTATGCACAGTGTGTTTTGTTCAGAAGATGGAAATTGTTTTGGTGAACTGTAGTTTTGTTGGATGATTTTATCAGAATTGTGCTTTATTGTATGTTGTGCAGATTATCATACTGAATTCTGAAGTTTGAGTTCACATTAACATTAATTTACTTGTCATGTGTGTGTGTGTGTATTCTCCAGCTGGTCCGGTGGTGAAGCCCTCTGTGTCTCTGATCCCTCACTTCTCTATGCAGCTCTCTGAGGCATCAGCCTCACTGTTCTGCCAGCTGTCAGCCTATTCTAGACAGGGGGCGCTGCTGAGCTGGACCGTGGATAGTGCCAAGGTGAACGAGGGGGTTGTGACCAGCACAAAAGAACAGAAGAACGGCCTCTACATCCGCAGCAGCACCCTGACCCTCAGCAAAGAACGCTGGGAAGAAGCTGAGGTGTTCGGCTGTACCGTCTCCTTCCACGACACGACTCAGATCACCTCGTTCCGAAAGAGTTGCTGTGACGCTCACTAGAAATCAAGTGTACACTTTAAAGCATGCTTAGTGGTCTAAAATGGTGTCAGTGGTGTAGCTATGCTTAAAAAAAGGATTTAATATGGAAAGCATGTCTCCTTTTTCAGTTGTGAAGTGTCTTTGACAGCGATTTGGAGTGTGCAGTGTGTGTGTTGTGCTTGAGTGAGTTTGTCTGAATAACCATGAACATCTGCTGAAAGTGATCTATTTTGAGAACTGTTCATGCAATTGTGTGTGTGTGCGTGTGTGCGTGTGTGTGTGCGTGTGTGTGTGTGTGTGTTTGTGTGTGTGTGTGTGTGTGTGTTTGATCACTGTGTATATTTGATGATTAATGTGCCACTGGGTAAGGAGGATCACATTCATTTTTCATTTTTCTGACTGGTTAGAATGAGTCTAAAACTATTAATAAAATCTAATGCATTTCACTAAAATACAAAAAAAGAAAAAAACAAGATTCAAGACAAAATCATTAGAAATTTTCTGATCATAATAAAGCATTTACTGGTTTTATTTAGAAAGCAATAGAGTCTTAATAGATGTTGATCTTTCTCTCTGAGTCGATGCGCATCATAAGAAATTTCCTGAATGTAAATGTATTTAAAGGAGTCTTCCACTGTAATATATGAGCAGAGCAGGTAATGCACTACACACACTAATCCATAATTACCTTCTGCTGTGTATTAAAAAACACATGGCTGTCCCTTAGTCCACTTCGTAGCCTGTTATTTACATAAATGTATTAGATTCTTTCATCGAGTGAATGCAGAATTTCCCGCAAACAGTGTAAATGACATCTGTCTCTCAAATCTCCTGATATCTGTTACTGAAGGTCTCCCTCTTCTCTCTTTAGAACAGAAAAAAGAGCTTAAACTGATATTTAATCTTTATTTAGTTCTGGTCATGTAGTGATGAGTCAGTCAGCTTCATTAAGCCCAGAGATAACAGACTGCTCTGAGTAAATTATGACTTAACTACTCAGCATGCTGTAACTTTTATCCAATTTGGAATGTGTTGATGAAGCAAAAAATCTACCAAATGCAGTAATCTACACTCACCTAAAGGATTATTAGCAACACCTGTTCAACTTCTCATTAATGCAATTATCTAATCTAACAATCACATGGCAGTTGCTTCGATGTATTTAGGGATGTGGTCCTGGTCAAGACAATCTCCTGAACTCCAAACTGAATGTCAGAATGGGAAGGAAAGGTGATTTAAGCAATTTTGAGCGTGGCATGGTTGTTGGTGCCAGACGGGTCGGTCTGAGTATTTCACAATCTGCTCAGTTACTGGGATCACGCACAACCATTTCTAGGGTTTACAAAGAATGGTGTGAAAAGGGAAAAACATGCAGTATGCGGCAGTCCTGTGGGTGAAAAATCTCCATCAACTGCAAGATGCTGTCCTATCAATATGGGCCAAAATTTCTAAAGAATGCTTTCAGCACCCTGTTGAATCAATGCCATGTAGAATTAAGGCAGTTCTGAAGGCGAAAGGGGGTCAAACACCGTATTAGTATGGTGTTCCTAATAATCCTTTAGGTCAGTGTATACAGTGGTGTGAAAATCTATTTGCCCCCTTTCTGATTTCTTATTCTTTTGCATGTTTGTCACACAAAATGTTTCTGATCATTAAACACATTTAACTATTAGTCAAAGATAACATTACTGAACACAAAATGCAATTTTTAAATGATGGTTTTTATTATTTAGGGAGAAAAAAAATCCAAACCTACATGGCCCTGTGTGAAAAAATAATTTCCCCCTCTTGTTAAAAAATAACTTAACTGTGGTTTATCACACCTGAGTTCAATTTCTGTAGTCACCCCCAGGCCTGATTACTGCCACACCTGTTTCAATCAAGAAATCACTTAAATAGGAGCTACCTGACACAGAGAAGTAGACCAAAAGCACCTCAAAATCTAGACATCATGCCAAGATCCAAAGAAATTCAGGAACAAATGAGAACAAAAGTAATTGAGATCTATCAGTCTGGTAAAGGTTATAAAGCCATTTCTAAAGCTTTGGGACTCCAGTGAACCACAGTGAGAGCCATTATCTACAAATGGCAAAAACATGGAACAGTGGTGAACCCAGGAGTGGCCGGCTGACCAAAATTACCCCAAGAGCGCAGAGACAACTCATTCGAGAGGTCACAAAAGACCCCAGGACAACATCTAAAGAACTGCAGGCCTCACTTGCCGCAATTAAGGTCAGTGTTCACGATTTCACCATAAGAAAGAGACTGGGCAAAAATGGCCTGCATGGCAGATTTCCAAGGCGCAAACCACTTTTAAGCAAAAAGAACATTAAGGCTCATCTCAATTTTGCTAAAAAACATCTCAATGATTGCCAAGACTTTTGGGAAGGTGCGTGTCCCGTTACATCTGGCGTAAAAGTAACACAGCATTTCAGAAAAAGAACATCATATCAATAGTAAAATATGGTGGTGGTAGTGTGATGGTCTGGGGTTGTTTTGCTGCTTCAGGACCTGGAAGGCTTGCTGTGATAGATGGAACCATGAATTCTACTGTCTACCAAAAAATCCTGAAAGAGAATGTTTTGCCATCTGTTCGTCAACTCAAGTTGAAGCGATCTTGGGTGCTGCAGCAGGACAATGACCCAAAACACACCAGCAAATCCACCTCTGAATGGGTGAAGAAAAACAAAATGAAAACTTTGGAGTGGCCTAGTCAAAGTCCCGACCTGAATCCTATTGAGATGTTGTGGCATGACCTTAAAAAGGCGGTTCATGCTAGAAAACCCTCATATAAAGCTAAATTACAACAATTCTGCAAAGATGAGTGGGCCAAAATTCCTCCAGAGCGCTGTAAAAGACTCGGTGCAAGTTATCGCAAACGCTTGATTGCAGTTATTGCTGCTAAGGGTGGCCCAACCAGTTACTAGGTTCAGGGGGCAATTACTTTTTCACACAGGGCCATGTAGATTTGGATTTTTTTTTCTCCCTAAATAATAAAAACCATCCTTTAAAAACTGCATTTTGTGTTTAATTGTGTTATCTTTGACTAATAGTTAAATGTGTTTGATGATCAGAAACATTTTGTGTGACAAACATGCAAAAGAATAAGAAATCAGGAAGGGGGCAAATAGTTTTTCACACCACTGTATATAGTTTCTTTAAGAGGCCAGAGCTAACTCTAAACATGACCTTACCTTCACCATGCTTTACTATGAACATTGGTTTTTGCCAAACATAGTGCTCTGTTCCAAGGTCAGAAGTCTCAGTGAGATTTCATATGGTGATGTTTAAGATTCATTGTTTAAATATGTTTTCTTACATACTGTATTCAAGCTATTTGGGGACAGTTGGATTTATACTTGGATCATGTGACACTGGTGGACTCATTCAACAGATTCTGTGGCTTCTGATAGGAACCAGTTGCATGAGAACTAAGTCAGAGGTTTCAGCAGTGGAGGAGAATATGTATACAATTATAATGTTTTCTTTTTGTTTACCTGTAAATAACTTGGCAAACCATTGATTTTACACAAATTTTAATATCATAGGATATTTTGTGTATTTAACTATATTTAGAGTCAGTAAGGTCAATGTGTAATGCACTAGGACTGGCCAAATATTAAGCCGCTTTGTAGGGAATATTTGATTTTTAGTGTGTTTATGTTATTCTGTGTGCGTGAGAACAAAGTGATTTTCTTCCTTTTCTCACGACATGAGCTGCACTTTCAATAAACATATTCTATAGTAGTTTATGTTAAAAGTCGTAAAATTCAAATTTCAAATTCAAATTTTATTTGTCACATACACGGTCATATACAGTACGATATGCAGTGAAATGCTTAGGCAACTGCTCATGACCTAAAATAAAGACTAACTTGAGAATTAAAATATAGGGTAAATAAAACTAGAAAAGAATAAAATAAAATATAAAAACTAAAGTAAAAAAAAATAAAAAAAAAATAAATAAAATAAATAAATAACTGTACAACAAAATACACAATATAGAAAATATTTAAAGAATGTATAATGAAATATAAAACAATAAGAGCAGCTGAACGGGTAGGTATATTTATGTAATTTTTGTATGGAATGGTAGTTGTAATGGTAATGTAATGTCCACTGTTTGTGCAATTCACATATTTAAAGTGACTAGTGCCGTGCAAAAAATGCTTAAAAAGTGATTTATGTAAAGTGACTTGTGACTTGTGACCACCAGGTGTAGTTGTGCAGTGGCCACTAGTGTAAACGAATGTCCAGAATGTCCAGTGTATGTGTGTAAAGACCATATGTGTGTCAGTACTGTGTGGTGGTGTGATTGAGAGACCTTATCGCCTGTGGGAAGAAGCTCCTCCTCAGTCTCTCTGTGTTGGCCTTCAGGGAGCGGAATCGCTTTCCTTACCTCAACAGAGAGAACAGTCCACTGTTGGGATGGCTGAGGTCCTTCACAATCTTCCTGGCCTTGGTCCAGCACCGCCTGCTGTAGATTGAGTGCAGGTCAGGGAGCTCGGTGCGAATGATGCGCTCAGCTGATCGCACCACCCTCTGTAGAGCTCGCCTGTCCTGCATGGTGCTGTTCCCAAACCAGGTTGAGATGTTTCCCGTCAGGATGCTCTCTATGGTGCAGGAGTAAAAGTTCCTGAGCACCTTGGAGGGCAGTCGGAAGTCTCTCAAGCGTCTGAGGTGGTAGAGACGCTGCCGGGCCTTTTTCACCACGGTGTTGATGTGACAGGACCATGACAGGTCCTGCGTGATGTGAACACCGAGGTATTTAAAACTGTCCACTCTCTCCACTGGGCTCTCGTTGATGACGGGGGTCTGGTAGTTCCTCTCCTGCTTAGTGCTGAAGTCCACTATCAGCTCCTTTGTCTTACTGACGTTTAGAAGGAGGTTGTTCCTCTGGCACCAGTTCTCCAGATTCCTAATCTCCTTCAGGTAGGCCGTCTCGTTGTTATCAGAGATCAGGCCCACCACGACGGTGTCGTCAGCAAACTTAATGATGGTGGTGGAGCTGGTAGTGGCCACGCAGTCGTGGGTGTACAAAGAGTACAGCAGGGGGCTCAGAACACACCCCTGGGGGGCTCCAGTGCTGAGAGTGATGGAGGCTGAGACATGTCCGCCCATCCTTACTGCCTGTGGTTTGCCAGTTAGGAAGTTGGAGATCCACTGACACATAGATGAGCTGAGTCCCAGGTGCTCCAGCTTGGTGGTGAGTGTGTAGGGAATTATGGTATTGAATGCAGAGCTGTAGTTGATGAAGAGCATTTTAACATAATTCCCCCTCCGAGTGTCCAGGTGAGTGAGAAATGTGTGGAGTAGATGAGAGATGGCATCGTCTGTGGAACGATTTGGACGGTATGCGAACTGTAGTGGGTCCAGTGTGTCGGGTAGTGAAGAAATGATGAAGTCTCTGACCAGGCGTTCAAAGCACTTCATCACTACTGAGGTGAGAGCTACAGGGTGATAGTCATTGAGTGAAGCAGGATGTGGTTTCTTTGGGACAGGAACAATGATGGACTCTTTGAAGCATGTGGGGATCATCGACTGAGATAAAGAGATGTTGAAAATCTCAGTGAACACAGGTGCTAGCTGGTCTGCGCAGGCTCTGAGAATGCAGCCTGAGATGCCATCTGGTCCTGCTGCTTTCCTGGTGTTCACTCTCTTGAAGGCTCTCCTCACGTCATACTCTGTGATGATGAACGCGCTTCCGGTGCTGGCAGTGACTTCCTGTCTGCAGTCGTTAGCGCCGCTAGCATTAGCATCGCTAGCATCTTTAGCTGCAGCCTCGAAGCGAGCATAGAAAGTGTTCAGCTCATCTGCCAGAGTCACGTCTGCGTTCGTCATACCGGATGTTGGTGCTTTATAGTCCGTTATTGTCCTTAGTCCCTGCCACAGGCTCCTAGAGTCACTCTGTTGGAGCTCTGACTCTAGTTTCCTCCCGTAGCGCTGCTTTGCCTCTTTCACCGCCTTCCGGACACTGTATGACGCAGCTGTTAACGGTTAAACTGTTAAACGCTCGTAAATGGAGAGCTACTCCTAAATTTATGTTCTTCTTTACCTTATCTTTTAAAAGCATTCCAGACTGGATGTAAACACTCCACCTTTTCTTTGGTTCTTTGTGTGTGTGCGTATATATACTCCTGTCTCCCACAATAAACTTTGAACGTCTCACTGAGCACTGACTTGTGTGTATCATTGAGGGGTTCCCTGGTACCAGGCGGGACAAGCAGAATACAGGCTGAGCACTGAGTAGACAAAGAGAGGTCTACCAAAATTCAAGAAATCCTTACAAGCTTCATTCAGCTTTTTTAGAACAATAATAGCTTTAAGACAATGAGCCCTATTTAATGCTTGTGTAGGGCTTCAAATTCAAGAAAAAAAAAACTTACACCAGTTATATCCCTAAGCAGACAATAGCAGTAAAAATTCATTGTAAGTTAGTGTGATGTGGTTCCTTTCCTCCACAGAGTGTCATTGTGTTGTATCACATCCTCCAACTCAGCACCTGCAGTCGCTCTCAGCTGCAGCAGTGCAGTCTCTCTCTACAATCTGCCCGAGGGAGGTTTTTGTACGACTCTATAACACTGTGTGAACCAGTAGCCAGTGATGCTATGGTGACTCTGACAGTAGTAATCTGCTGCATCTTCAGTCTGGACTCCTCTGATGGTCAAAGCGAAATCAGATCCAGATCCACTGCCACTGAAACGAGCTGGAAAACCTGACTGTAGCTGATTTACATATTTAATGAGGAGTTTAGGAGCTTCTCCAGGTTTCTGTTGATACCAGTGTAAGCGCTCACCATATGAACTGTGAGAAGACACTGCCTGACTGGTTCTACAGTTGATGGTGACTGTTTCTCCTGGAAGAGCAGATTTCACTACAGGAGTCTGAGTTACCGTGGCTTGACCTCTGCATTCTGTAATAAAAAAAAAGCATACATTATAAGCACCTAAGATATACCAAATAAACAATAAGTGTATGAAGAAATAATTGTAGAGATAAAACCTAAAGCAGTGTCTGACCTTGAGTCCAGAGGATCAGTGTCCAGATGAAGACGGGGATCAAAGTCATGGTAGCTGTGGGTGAAGTTGCTGTAGCAGCAGCTCTCAGTCATGAAGTGTTAAAGTCACAGCGCTATAAACACTCCCAGAGCACTGAAGCATGTGCTGCTTATGCAAAGTGTCCTCTAAGTATGGAAACACCTTTACCACATTCCCCCAATCTTACCGTAATTTCCACACTATTACAGAGTTATATTGTTTTGGTCAGATGGAGATTTTTTGTAAAATACTTTTAGGTTTAAGATACATAAATAAGTAAATTAGAGAGAGAAGCTCAAACGTTCACTGGATGTGTTTGTACTGATTGTTAATGAGTTTCTCACTGTAGTGGATTTATGGTGGAAGAATCATCATTAGTGTTGGCAGTGAGTAAATACACACTGTTTTTGACTATAGAATATTGTTTTATTACTGTATGATTAGTATATAAATATCACATTATCACTCATCATCAGTAAACATGTTAAACTGCAAATCTAAATATTATAAATTTTAAGAGCTTTAATTTGTGTAGTCTATTTGAATGACTTACACTTAAGCTTTATCATCAATTTAATTTAATATGGGTGTTTAAAAGTAGAGGAAAACATGATAAAAAAAACAGTCAGACAGTTAGCATATTAATCAGCTGATGTAAACAGAAGTTGGTGTTTTGTAGCTGTTCTGTAATAAAATGTTTAAATGGATGGAGAGAGCAGTGAGTTTAGAGCAGCAGGGTTTTTGTACAGCCACTAAACCTGTTTGTATCACTGTGGATCACTTTTGGTGGAGGAACCAAACTGTCTGTGGGCCGTAAGTAACCCGTTTACTAATGACTAAAATAGAGTGTGTTTAAATTAATGACTGAAATAAAGTGTGTTTAGATTAATGACTGAAATTGCATGTGTTCTGATTAATTTTTACAGTGTAAGGATATAAATTATGTATTACTTTTTTGAATTAATTATCCTCAATACTTATTTATCAGTAAAAAAAAAAAAAAATCCAGAACTAATTTCTTAAAAAACAAAAGTTTTTTGTGTGTTTTAAATGTTGAAAGTGGATCTGACTATAGGGGTAATAAATAATTTGTATTTAATCCACAAAAACTTCATAATGCACTAATATAGATATTCTAATACTGAATATAATGATAATAATTTTGGTTAATTAAATACAGCTAATTTCTCAGAGACATTGGATCTTTAAACTTAAATGTTAAAGCTTAAAAACAATATTTTAATGACAACTATTGTTTATGTTAAAATCTGTTTATTTATCCTATCACATTTAAAATAAAAATTAATGTGAACATGCAATGATCACAGTGATATAAATCAGTATAGAGTAAATGTAGGTAATGATTCTGATTATTGAATATTTAACATAATTCTAGTTTAATATTCCAAAAAAACAATAATTTAATTTATGTTAATATAAGATGTAAAATATTTAAACTAAATGTGAAATATTTGTGATGCTCCACTGAACTCAGTTCTGCTCTGTAAGATATAAAAGGAAGTGAAACACACAGTAAACGGAAATGAAGCCCGAGTGACTGACAGCTGTCCATTCCTGTCTCAACTGTGCATTTGTGTGCATGTGTGTAGGTCTTACCCGGCCCAGTGTGACGGTGCTGCCCCCCTCCAGTGTGGAGCTGCAGCAGGAGAAGGTCACACTCGTGTGTGTGGCCAACAAGGGCTTCCCCTCGGACTGGAGGCTGACCTGGAAGGTTAATGGGAACAGCTGGACCTCGGGGGAGAGTCACAGTGCTGATGTTCTGCACACAGACGGCCTCTACAGCTGGAGCAGCACGCTGAGCCTCCGCTCAGAGCAGTGCAGGAACAAGGTGGTGACCTGTGAGGCCTTCAAGGAGAACCAACCTACTGTGGTGAGCACAGTGAACATAGAGCAGTGCTCAGAGCTGTGAGCTTACACACAGCTCACCTTCTACTGCTTCACTGTGTGTTACATCTGGTCTTTACTGCTCAAATGTCCCATTTTTAAATAAAAGCCTTTATTCAACAATGAAACAGCATTCTGATTTTGATCTTGTTCTATTTTTATACAGATCACTTTCTATCACATACTTCTCAGTGTAACTCAGCACATCATCTTGTCTTTATCATGTCTTTAATGAATCTTCTGACAAAATGTCAATTATGGAAAAAATCTAAGAACAACCCAGTTCATTATCAAAACCTATAGTCCTGCTGGGATACATTGCCATAAAACAATAATATTCATGTAAACATTTTTTAAAGTCAGCTTTTTGCTGGGCGGTGGCACGATGGTGTAGTGGTTAGCACTGGTGCCTTGCACCTCCAGGGTCTGGGTTCGATTCCCAGCCAGGCTTGATTCCCGTCTCTGTGTGCATAGAGTTTGCATGTTCTACACGTGCTTTGTGGGTTTCCTCTGGGTACTCTGGCTTTTTTCCACAGTCCAAAGATATGCAGGTTAGGCTAATCGGTGGACATTTTTTTTTATTAACTGTTTATACTTTAGCTCATGTTTGTGGTTCAATAGAAATAGGAAAATAAATTGTGCGTTTGTGAGAAAATAAGCAGCTTTGGGGTAATAAACACTAACTCTGATTCAAGGTTATCCATAATACATCGTCACTGTGGGTAATTTATCTATTTATCTTTATTATTTATCTATATACCTTTCGTAGATAAATTTATCTAATTTATCTACGAAAGGTATAACGCGTTCGACCCTTGTGCACAGGTGGCACCACAGACACACGGACATGAGGCGAGGTCTTACGGGGAAAAGGGTCATTTTATTTGGAAAAATGGGGAAGGTAAGGGTTAAAAAAGGAGGGAGGAAGAAAGATTAAAAGGGGAGGAAAGTGTAAGGGACCATCACTAGAGGTGACTGTTTTGTTTTTTGTAGTATTTGTTTGCAGATTCAGTTTCCCAGAAGGCACCTCGGTCAGGTGATGTGCGTGCACACCTGAACCGAGGTATCTCATTAGATCATCCATAAATAGCTGTTTAGTCTGGGAAACTAGGTCGAGCATTGTTAGTTTGTACTACTGTCATTTACGTGGGCATTTTGTTTTGTTTAGTTTGGTTTAATTTTTATTTTGATTTAAGTTTTCTTTTGTTAGGATAAAAAGGTTCTAGTGTTGGTAATAAACTGAAATAAGATAAACATAACAACAAATCACAAGAATGAAATATGGCCCTTACATTTCCAGCCCCTAATTGACAGGCAGGAAGACTGACAATTACACACATTTTTTTGTTTTGTTGTTTTTTCTTTTTTTTTTTTTACAATTGGGCCACAACATTTACTATTGGATTAAAATTTGAATCAGCTTTCTTAACACTTTAAACATTTGTTAACGGTTTAACTTAAGGTATTCATATCGCTGCATACCAAATGAAAGGAACATGACTACTTTATAAGGTAATTAACAGTCCATTTCACATATGAGGCACAGCTTATCGATGGGTCTTTCCAGGGTACTGGTTTTAGTTTTGACCAGTACACGTCTCACAAGTCCTTTTTTATCAGGGAACACTTTCGTGATCCGTCCGACGACCCATGAATTTCTTGAAGAAGACTCATCAATTATTAGAACTACGTCTCCAATCGAGAGGTTTTTTCTCACCTGAGACCATTTTTGGCGCTCCTGAAGCAAGGGCAAGTATTCACGCACCCATCGCTTCCAGAATAGGTCGGCAAGGTACTGAATTTGCTTCCACTTGCGACGTGCGTAAATGTGAAAAGTCCAGGAGGCAAGTTTGGCTGTTTTTTCATCAGCAGCAGGTGGTTAGGTGTCAGGGGCTCCAGGTCTGTGGGATCGTCTGTAGCGGTGGTAAGGGGACGGTCATTCATTATAGCTTTCACCTCACACAGGAATGTATGCAAGCTCTCATCGTTTAGTGTTTGTTCTTTTAGTACAGACCTCAAGATTTTTTTAACTGACCTTATCTGCCTTTCCCATATTCCACCGAAGTGAGACCCAGCAAGAGGATTAAATATCCATTGTATCCCCTTTTGCATGAGGACGCCTTCAATTTTTGACTGATTCCACTGTTGGATAGCTTTACGCAATTCGGTCTCAGCGCCTATGAAGTTTGTTCCATTATCACTTCTCATAACTGACACCTGGCCTCTTCTGCACATGAAGCGTCGAATAGCATTTAAGCAGGAGTCTGTATCTAATGACTGCGCGACTTCAATGTGCACGGCTCTTGTTGTCAGACAAGTGAACAATACGCCATATCTTTTAACATTACTTCTACCCCGAAGGGTCCAAAATAGTCTACCCCTATGTTAGTGAACGGTGGGTGATCTGGTGTGATCGCGTGGCAGTTCTGACATTTTTTGTTTACTATTCTTCGCTCTGACCTTTCTGCATGTCACACAACTGGACAGGAACTTTCTCACAAGGGAATTTGCTGTCGGAATCCAGTATTTCTGCCGCAATTTTGAAAGCATATAATTCCTTCCACAATGTCCGACCTGTTCGTGAGTGTTTCTTAAGATTAGAGTTGTAATGTGTGAGTCTTTGGGTATAATGACAGGGTGTTTTGCATGCTCAGGCATTGCAGACCCACCAAGTCCTCCAACTCTTAGCACTCCATCCTGCAGTACTGGATCTAGTTTGGAGAGACAACTGTTTCTTTTTACGGAAGCATTACCTTTTGTAACATGGAAATTTCGTCTTTGAATCTTTGGTTTTGAACGAACTTAATGACTTCGTTTTCTGCCATTGTTAAGTCCTTAATTGTTAAAGACTTATGGTTTTCTGTTGTTGAGTTGTTTGCCTGTCCCTTAATCCTTTTTGTTCTCTGTTTAAGCATGTCTTTAACGCAAAGGATCCAGGCAACGGATCTTTTTAACTTATACCAGTCAGAGTGATAGTTAATCAGTTTACTCAAGGCATCTGTGCTCTCTGTAGTTTTTACGAGATTCACTGAGGCTGAGTGTTTAATCTCAATGTCATCCTCTTTCGTCGACAGATCGTGAATGTTCTCAGGCCATTTACTCTCTGGTGTTTTAAGAAAGGGGGGACCATGGATCCAATTGTTGTTTTTCATGAATTTTTCACAGGAAACTCCTCTGGAAGCAGCGTCAGCTGGGTTTTTTGAAGTGTTGACGTACCTCCACTGCTGTGGCTTGGTTGACTCTCGTATGATGGAGATTCTGTTAGCGACAAAGGTTTTAAAGCGAAGTTTTTCATTAACAATGTATCTCAAGACAGTTGTGCTGTCGGTCCAAAACACAGAGTCCAGCAGTTCTATTTCCAGTTGACCTTTCAACATTTTGTCGTTGTTTACAGCGACCACTGCCGCTGTCAATTCCATTCGGGGGATAGTAGTTTGTTTCAAGGGCGCTACGCGAGAATTCCCCATCATGAATGCACAGTGTGTGAGTCCATCAGCATTTACTAACCTAATATACGAGACAACTCCATATCCCATTTCACTTGCATCTGAGAAGTGGTAAAGTTGTGCTGTAGTTGTAACTCCAAAGTCAACTGGTTTTACGCATCTTGCTACACTAAACTCAGACAATTGATGCAACTCGTGTAGCCAGGCCCCCAGTCTTTTTATAAATTGTTCGGGAATGTCATCGTCCCAATCGAGTCTCTCTTTACATAACTGCTGCATTAAGATCTTAGCTGGCAGTATGACTGGTGCAAGGAAGCCTAAGGGGTCATAAATTGAACTAGTGACTGACAATATTCCTCTTCTAGTCACGGGCTGCTCTTTTAAACTAATCTTAAACTTGAGCGTGTCTGAATTAATACACCACAGCACCCCTAGAGCTCTTTCAACGTCTTTACTCAAATCTAAGTCCCTCATGTCTTTAATTCTCTCACTCTCAGGGATGGAAGCTAGCAATGTACGACTATTACTTGCCCACTTGGTGAGGTGAAACCCTCCACTTGCGCACAGTTTGGTAAGTTAACTATAAAGCGCAACTGCTTGACTATGACTAGAGACAGACTTCAAGCAGTCGTCTACATAAAAGTTTTTAAGTACTGTGTTGACTGCCTCGGCAGATGCATTGCTGCGGTTTTCTTCTGCTGTCTTCCTAAGGGCGAAGTTAGCTACGCTTGGAGATGATTTTGCACCAAACAAATGAACAACCATTTTATACTCAACCAAGTCCTGACTCACGTCTCCATTCGGCCACCACAGGAAACGCAACAAGTTTGTGTCCTTTTCCGGAACTCTAACCTGATAGTACATGGCTTCCACATCTGCCATCATGGCAACTTCCTCTTGTCTAAAGCGTGTGAGCACCCCAATGAGTGAGTTTGTCAGGTCGGGTCCCTGCAGAAGCTCGCTATTTAATGATATTCCCTGATAGCTGGCAGCACAGTCAAAGACTACCCTTAGCTTTTTCTTTTGAGGATGGTACACACCATGGTGAGGTATGTACCACACTTGCCCGTCTTGTCGACTTAGGTGGGGTGTGGGGACCTTGACTGCATGACCCTTCTCAAACATGTCGTTCATGAAGTTTAAATACTCTTTATAAAAGGAGCGGTTATGCTTAAACTTCCGTTTGAGGTTCAGTGCGCGCTGCATGGCTGCGCTTCGGTTATTGGGCATTTGAATAGCTGCTTTCTTAAATGGTAGACCGATGTAGAAGTGATTATCGGTAAACTGCAGAGAGTTAGTTACAGAGTCTAAAAACTGATAGTCCTCCTGTGACAACTCAGCTTTGTCATCACAATTCCGTTCAGGAAAATCATGGTTATTGTGTTTTGTGTGAACACTTTGGGGAGTTCAACAAAGGTGTTTTCTTCCAGACTACTAACCTCTAGGTCAGTAAGCACGTAACTTTCTACTTGTTTCCTCACATTCATGGTGCTTAACCTAATGTCAATTTTTTTACCTTGTACGTTTAATCGCCTTGCTAATGACTCTGTACAAAAGGTAGCAGAGCTACCTGGGTCCATAAAGGCGTATACTTCTACTGTCTTGTTACCTTTCTTGGACTTTATTTTAACAGGTACTATGGAGAGAATACAGTCATCTCCAGCCCCGATACACGCACTCGTTTCGTGACTCGCTGTTAACGGGCAATGTTTGAACTGGTTCGGTTTCGTCAGCCTTTACGATCGCTTAAGCTGTGTCTTTTGCTGCAATGTGTAGCATGCGAGGATGTTTCTTTGAGCACAACTGACATGTAATTTTCTTCGTGCAGTCTTTGCTTAAGTGTCCTTTTACTAAACAGCCAAAGCAGAATCCATTCTTTTTTAGAAAGTCCAATTTGACCTTATATGTCTCATTGTTAAACTGGAGTCATTCATCTAGGGTATGATCTTGCTCACAGGATACACAAGGTTTAGTGAAGGCACTAATAACTAATGCACCACTACTCTTTACTGTAATTGAGTCTTTATGATTTTTACCAACCTGTTTTATGCCGGTCGCAAAGCTGCTACCTCTCTTTTCTTCCATTTTTTGCTTGAATCCTGGAGGGGATTTGTTGCTGTGTTTTTTACCACTAGTCGAAACGTTCAGGTCTCCAAAAAGTGGGTTGGACATTACCTTCGCTTCTCGTTCTACGAATTTCATCAGCTGCACGAACTTAGCTCTTTCCTGATTGCGCTCCTCCTGCGTACTTGTATACGTGGCTTCTCCATTTTTCACGCAATTTGTAGGGCAGTTTTGAGGCAACACTCCTCAAGTTGGTAGCATTGTCTAGCTCATCCATGTAATCGATGCTTGACATGGTATTGTAACATTTTACTAGGAACAGGGAGAAAGTTTTCAGCGACTTTCCGTCCTCTGACTTTATTTCCGGCCAATTGAGTGCCTTTTGCATCAGCGTTGTAGCGATTATTTGTCTATTTCCGAAATTGTCATGTAACAGTTTCATAGCCTCTGCGTAACCACGATGTTCTGGCATGAGCTGGCAGCTTGTCACTAGGTCCCTAGGCTGTCCTTTAGTATACTGCTCAAGAAAGAACAGCCTTTCCAGATTGCTATCAGTTTTGGTTTCGATGGCATGTTTAAAGGCTCTTACAAAGGACGTGAACTCAAGAGGGTCACCATAGAATGGAGGAACGTCGCGCGGAGGTAAGGAAAGTTGCCTCTGACTCTTTGCAAACATTTCTGTAAGATCTGCCTGAATTGGCATCCTACCCTGAGGCTCCACTATGTCAGTGTTGTAAAGTGAGTGTTCATTACCTTGGGTGGGCCGTTCCATTAGGGTGCTTGACATTATGGGTTTGGCACTCACTGGCATGCTTAAGTGGGTTGCTCGGAGGCGTGATGGCAGCTCGAGGTATTCCGTTGCCGAACTGTGGTTGCAGTGGTCATTTTGCTCCGGTTCCGGAAGGCATGCACCACTCGTTTCGACGACCACGCTCCGTCTGGCAGGACGTTGTTTTTTACGGTTCTGGTAAGAATGTAGTTCAGCATCGGCCATTGCAAGCGCCGTTTCCATTTCCAGCCTTTCCTTTTGTGCCTTTAATTGTGCTTGTTTAGCCTTTAGTTGTGCTTTCAATTGCTCTTCCTCAACCTTTAATCGTGCTTTCAATTGCTCTTCCTCAGCCTTTAATCGTGCTTCCTCCAGCTCCAGCGCCTGCCGATCTCTCAAAGTTGCTGCTTTAGCCAGCAAAGCTGCTCTGTTGGCTTCTGCCTTTTTTAGTCGAGCTTCGGATGTTGCTGACGTTAAGGACCTTTTGGATGCCGCTGACGTTACACTTCCGTGCCTTTGGGGGGCGGGCGTCTTGCGCTTCAGCAATGACACACTGTTGTTTGGTGAAACTCCATCGTCACCTGTTTGGGGCAACTTAAAGCGAGTACTAGTGTCCGCGATCCACGACTTCACTCTTACCATGAATTCTGAGCAGCGCGTTAATCTAGGGTGAAACCAGTGGTGCTGATCGGTTTCACGCTCTTCATCCTTAGCGCACGATCGCACTGTTACATTGCTTTTAATGAAGTCATTTAGCAGCGCTTTGTATTGGCGGCGCTTGGCTTTAACGTCATGCAAATTACAAGCATTGTTCATAAGCGCCTCTAGTTCATTGTATAATACAGTCAACTGACTCCACTTGCCTTCTCTGGCGCTCCTCAGCTCGTGAAGCCTGTCTGGAGAACCGTCCTCGTCGAGCACCATCACCCGCTCAGATTCGGCGATAGCGGCATTGTTGCGTGAAGTTTAAAGCAGGCAAGTCCTCTTCTCGCTTTCGGCTTCGGTTGCTCGTTGGCAGTCGATGCGCGTTTTTGAATCGCACGCGCGCTCTTTAATCCACGTTCACACTCTTATCTTCATTTCTGCGGCGGAGCAAGCTTTTGACTTTACATGTACGTGCATGTTATTCACAAGTTCTGACGCGTGTCTTTTGTTACACAGTTTCACTGACGACTTCAGACGTTTTGTTGATTTTTGTCTCTTGTTTATTTTCAACATCAAAAACAACGGTTGTTACAGTTTCTTGCATAAATCCACTGTAGTCACTAAAAGTCACTTGCTGTGTTCTGTAGCTTCGATAGATTACAGTTACAACAACTTATTTTACTGTATTCCTTTTAGCTTACTGTCTCACAGTCAAAAGCTTGTGTGCTCCACACCTTTCTGTATCCTTCCGTGTCTTAACAACAACTAACAACTAACATGCGTGATAGACATGAAACTGCATAACTGTGGGATGATGTCACAGAACAACTCATGAAATGATGTCACAATACAAATTATAAGTATGATACTTAATGCTTAATGCTTAACTAATAAACTGAAATAAGATAAACATAACAACAAATCACAAGAATGAAATATGGCCCTTACAGTTGGCAATGTTTAGATGTTCAGTGTGTCTCTTTGTGGAGCTGACTCGGTCATGTAAAGTGTGGTGTGTGTTTAATGTTTATGTAAGTATTGTTGTTTGTGTCCTCCTGTTATTTTCCAGTGTGTTTAGCTAGTTGGTAGGTTTAGCTAAGTGTGAGCAGCACTGTTCAATGCATTTACAGGGTCACACTGACCATATTTATATTTTGGTGAGGAGAAGCAGCTGATTTTTTTTTCATACAGTACCTGAAAAAGATGAAAATTAAAATAATAAAGGAGTGTGACTAAAAATGTTCTGTGGTCATTTTCTCCTAAAACTAAGCCACCAACAGATGTGAAATTTCGTATTTTGTACCATCATATATAAAGCTGTGACTGAATTACACATTCCTGAGCTAAAAAAAATGGTCCCAAATATCTGTGTTTTGTAAAAAAACAGTTATCAAAAGTTCATGAAATGTGTCATTGTGTCATATTACATCCTCCAACTCAGCACCTGCAGTCGCTCCCAGCTGCAGCAGTGCAGTCTCTCTACAATCTGACTGAAGGAGGTTTTTGTACGACTCTAAAACACTGTGTGAACAGCCAGCTGCTACTGATGGAATGTAAACTCTGACAGTAGTAATCTGCTGCATCTTCAGTCTGGACTCCACTGATGGTCAGAGCGAAATCAGATCCAGATCCACTGCCACTGAAACGAGCTGGAAAACCTGACAGTCGCTGATTTATAAATTTAATGAGGAGTTTAGGAGCTTCTCCAGGTTTCTGCTGATACCAGTGTAAGTATTGACCATTAGAGTCCTTGTACACTGCCTGACTGGTTCTACAGTTGATGGTGACTGTTTCTCCTGGAAGAGCAGATTTCACTGCAGGAGTCTGAGTTACTGTGACTTGACCTCTGCACTCTGTAAAAATATGCATCACAATTCACCATGAAACTGAAACGTTATAATACATAAAATTGTGTATTTGTATAAAGAGATGATTGTAGAGATACAATCTGAAGCAGTGTCTGACCTTGAGTCCAGAGGATCAGTGTCCAGATGAAGACGGGGATCAAAGTCATGGTAGCTGTGGGTGAAGTTGCTGTAGCAGCAGCTCTCAGTCATGAAGTGTTAAAGTCACAGCGCTATAAACACTCTCAGAGCACTGAAGCATGTGCTGCTAATGCAAAGTGTCCTCCAAGTATGGAAACACCTTTACCACATTCCCCCAATCTTACCGTAATTCTCACACTACTACAGAGTTATTGTGTGAGTTTTGCTTCTGGGGTCAGATGGAGATTTTCTGTTAAATACTTTTTGCTTTATGATGCATAAATAAGTGAATTAAATAGAGAAGCTTAAACTTTCACTGGTCACAGTTTAAAATTATAATTTTCTTTTTATAAATGATAAACCATAAATCATTATTACTATCATTTCCAAAATGACAACAGACATAAAATTGACCTGGTTAGATGCTTAGTCATGACAGTGTGTTTTCTTCAGAAGATGGAGATTGTTTTCCTCAGCTGTAGTTTGGTTGGATGACATTCTGGCAGAATTGTGGTTTAATGTAAAAATAATCTTTTGCTTTACACCCGTAATGTATAACATAATATATTAGAATTCAGATTAACATTAATTTAACTGTTTGTGTGTGTGTGTGCTCCTTTTTCTCTGCCTGCTCTCAGCCTATTCTCCAGAGAGGGCGCTGATGAGCTGGACTATGGATGGTGGACCATGGGGATGGAGGTGAACGAGGGGGTTTGTGACCAGCACAGAAGAAAAGAAGAACAATTTCTACAGCTGCAGCAGCACGCTGACACTCAGGAGGAGGCCGAGGTGTTCGGCTGTACTGTCTCCTACCACAACACGACTCAGATCACCTCTTTTTGAAAGAGTCACTGTGAAGCTCACTAAAAATCACGTGTACACTTTAAAGCATGCTTAGTGGTCTAAAATGGTGTCAGTGGTGTAGCTATGCTGAAATAAAGCTTTAATGTGGAAAGCACGTCTCCTTTTTCAGTGGTGAAGTGTCTTTGGCTGCGATTTGGAACAGCAGCTTTAACAGCAGGTCGAGTGCAGTGTGTGTGTGTGTTGTGCTTAAGTGAGTTTGACTGATGAACCTCTGCTAATCTATTTTGGCAGCTGCTCTTGCACATGTTTGTGTGTGTTTCAATGAGTATAATTTATGTTTAAGTGTTACTGTGTAAGGAAGATCCCACTAAATATTTATCTGAACATAAGAAATGAAGGACTGCAGTCTAGGAATAATTGCAGAAGTGAAGATTTAATAAAGAAAACTAACACTAGAACCAAACTAACTAATCATTCAAACTGTAATGATAACAGGTAACATAACAGGTGCAAGACAAAAACTAACCAAAGCCATGGCGATTTACAACGCACACAAACATTGTGCAGGTGAGGCCAGGCAGAATTTTTTTTTTTTTTTACTGTAGGTTTACTTTGGGGGGTGAAGTCCATGAGCAAATGTCAGATTAATAGTCCAACCACAATTGGACACAATTGTGTCCCTGGGCACAAAGCGAATTCCAGGGGTTATTCATGACACTTCCTGGCTAGCATTTCCCCAAGAGTATTAGAACAATTAAATGCATTTCAATAAAATGCAGTAAACAGTACTAAAATAACTCCATTAGCTTTTATCCTTCGAACTGTTTGTGTGTATGTGTGTGTGTTTAAGTAGTGTAGTTTCATGTATCATAAATAAGTTAAATAAATTCTTGTTTCTTTATAAAGAACTGTTGTCTTGGTCATGCATTTTAAAGTCTAAACATTTGCCCAGATCTTACATTATTTTGCTCATAATTGATAAATGCCAGATTTTGTATTATCATCGTCAGCCACGGGATAAACAGAATTGGTAAGATACACTAAATCGTGCTATATGGTGGACAGAAAGAAGATAAAGTGTACTGTATGCTGAAAATTTAAAATCAGTTAATCAAATTAACCCGAATCGTTAAAGATTCGATTCACCTCTGATCAAGAGCTGAAACCCTACATCGTGTTTACAGTATGCACCTGCTTTAATGTATACTTGGACTCTATTTTACAGTTTTATTTATTATGTTGAATAAAATTGTATTACTTTTTTAGCTCAAGGCTCTGAATCTTAAGAGATGAAGGTTAAACAGAGATACTGAGAGGTGTGCAAAAACTTTGGATGCTGAAAGCTATGAAGAACGAAGGGAAGGATGAAAGATTTGAGGTATAGAAGAAAAGGTTCAGTTATTAGTATAAAGGGCAGGGAGAACAATTGTGCAGGATACAAAGTACTGCTCATAAAAGTAATGTGGGTAATGCTTATACATCAAGCTGGTGAAGGATGGATGACCAGATCCAAAAAAAAACTTTAAAGTCCTGTGTATTAGATGAGCATTGATTAATCTCAAGATATAGGAGGTGAAGAGAGGGAGAGGAGTCAGGAGGACTGAAGGCTTGTCTGAAGAGAGGTTTAATTTTAAAAGGAGAGGAAATGAGGTCTCAGAGCTAAGTACAATGACTGGAAAATTAATGAAATGCTAATATTAGACAAGCATGGGAAAAACCATAAAAAGTAGGAAAGTGAGACAGGACACACAGTGACACTAAATAATGTGGAGTGAAGGAAAGCATCAGGAAGTGGAGAGAAGGAACACCAGCTTCATTTCCAAATGTTAAGAGAGAGGCTGTGAGGACAGGAGGAGTTACACCAGTGACCAAGCCAGAATCCATAACAAGGCTGAAGTGTGGTCTGAAACATGTGCAACAGAAACATAAACAAGGCTGGGAGACGATTATTGATATTAATTGAAATGAAGTTCGAATCTGAGACATTAATCTGGGCAGGATGTCCAAAAAGAAAATTATCCCCCAAAAAACTTTCAGTGATGAAAATTAGGACCATGATAATTTATAAAACTATAAAACTATTTATTTTACAGATTGGTTGGGTTGATAATTATTGGGAAATTTGTGACTGAGTGTGGTGTGGTTCCTCTTTTCATATCACATTCTCCATCTCAGCATCAGCTGCAGCAGTGCAGTCTCTCTACAATGTGACTGAGGTAGGTTTTTGTACGACTCTATAACACTGTGTGAACCAGTAGCCAGTGATGTCATGGTGACTCAGACAGTAGTAATCTGCTGCATCTTCAGTCTGGACTCCACTGATGGTCAGAGTGAAATCAGATACAGATCCACTGCCACTGAAACGAGCTGGAAAACCTGACTGTAGCTGATTTACATATTTAATCAGGAGTTTAGGAGCTTCTCCAGGTTTTTGCTGATACCAGAATAAGCGATTACCATATGAACTGTGAGAAGACACTGCCTGACTGGTTCTACAGTTGATGGTGACTGTTTCTCCTGGAAGAGCAGATTTCACTACAGGAGTCTGAGTTACTGTGGCTTGACCTCTGCACTCTGTAATTTTTTTTAAAAAAAGCATACATTATAAGCAACTGAAATATAACTATAAACAATAAGTGTATTTGTATGAATAGATGCAGATATACTATCTGAAGCAGTGTCTGACCTTGAGTCCAGAGGATCAGTGTCCAGATGAAGACGGGGATCAAAGTCATGGTAGCTGTGGGTGAAGTTGCTGTAGCAGCAGCTCTCAGTCATGAAGTGTTAAAGTCACAGCGCTATAAACACTCCCAGAGCACTGAAGCATGTGCTGCTAATGCAAAGTGTCCTCTAAGTATGGAAACACCTTTACCACATTCCCCCAATCTTACCGTAATTCTCACACTACTTTATTGTGTGAGTGTGTGAGTTTTGTTTCTGGGGTCAGATGGAGATTTTCTGTAAAACACTTTTACGTCCAAGATACAGAGACACTGGATGTGTTTGTACTGTATGTCAATGAGTTTTTTACTCTAGTGGATTTATGGTGGAAGAAGCAGCATCAGTGTTAGTGAGTAAATACACACTGTTTTTGACAGAATTTTTTTTTTAATTACTGTAGAATTAAATATGACATTAACACTTTTAATCAGTCAAAAAAGTGAAGCAACCCACTCCAAATGTTCAGTCATATATTACAAAATTTCCATTAGTGAATCAATGTTGTATTAAATCAGCCATTATGGGTAAAACTGTTTAACTGCAGATCTGAAATTTGTAAATTATTTGAGCTTTTAATCTGTTTAATTTATCTGTATGTCTTACACTCCAGCTGCATCCTCAGTTTTAGTTTTTAAAAGTAAAATAAAATACTGAGCCGTAATAAACCAGTCAGACAGTTAGTGTATTAATCAGCTGATGTATTCAGAAGTTTGTGTTTTGTATCTGTTCTGTAATAAGAGGTTTAAATGGATGGAGAGAGCAGTGAGTTTAGAGCAGCAGGGTTTTTGTACGGCCACTAAACCTGTTTGTATCACTGTGGTGGACTTTTGGTGGAGGAACCAAACTGTCTGTGGGCCGTAAGTAACCTGTTTACTAATGACTAAAATACAGTGTGTTTAAATTAATTACTGAAATAAACTGTGTTCATATTTGATTTCTGAAATCGCATGTGTCCAGATAAATTTTTCAGTTTGTAAAAATATAGATTTTCTAAATTCAGTGTCATATGTACTTATGTGATTTTTTTATCCTTCATAAATCCAGAACCAATTTATTTAATTTCTTTTCTTTGTGTGTGTGTTTTAAATAGATCAAAATTTGACAAAATCTGTCTGACTTTAATGCTAATGGTCAATATTTATTTAAATCAAAATATCTATTGCTGTTTGCGAATATTATTGTGAAATTTATGTTCAATTAAATACATGTAATTTCTCAGAAATATTGGATCTATTAACAAAATGTTGAAACCCAAATTTTTTTTAAATGATAAACATTGTTTATGTTTCATGCTGTTTATTTGTATTATCAAGTTTAAATAGTATTCAAATTAATTAAAAAATGCAATGATTACTGCAATGTAAGGCAGTATAGATTCAATGCAGGCAATGATTCTGATTATTGAATATTTAACATAATTCATGTTTAATGTTCAGCAAAAACAGTATTTAATTCATGTGGATATGAGATGTAAAAAGTATTTAACTGTAAAATGTTTGTGACACTCCATTGAACTCAGTTCTGCTCTATAAGATATAAAAGGAACTGAAACACACAGTGAACTGAAATGAAGCCTGAGTGACTGACAGCTGTCCATTCCTGTCTCAACTGTACATTTGTGTGTGTAGGTCTCACCCGGCCCAGTGTGACGGTGCTGCCCCCCTCCAGTGTGGACCTGCAGCAGGAGAAGGTCACACTCGTGTGTGTGGCCAACAAGGGCTTCCCCTCGGACTGGAGGCTGACCTGGAAGGTTAATGGGAACAGCTGGACCTCGGGGGAGAGTCACAGTGCTGATGTTCTGCACACAGACGGCCTCTACAGCTGGAGCAGCACGCTAAGCCTCCGCTCGGAGCAGTGCAGGAACAAGCTGGTGACCTGTGAGGCCTTTAAGGAGAACCAACCTACTGTGGTGAGCACAGTGAACATAGAGCAGTGCTTAGAGCTGTGAGCTCACACACACTTTACTCAGCTCACCTTCTACTGCTTCACTGTGTGTTACATCTGGTCTTTACTGCTCAAATGTCACATTTTTAAATAAAAGCTTTTGTTTAACCATAAAACAGGATCCTGAATTTCCTCATGCATTTTATAGACATCACTTTTTATCACATGCTTCTCAGTGTAACTGCTTTGCATTTTTAAATATTATTAAACTATAGTACAGACACTCCTGATGAAATAACAATCATGAGCTAGACATCTAAGAACAACCAAGTTCATTATCAAAACCTATAATTCTGCTGGGATACTTTGCTGTAAACCAGTAAAAATTATGTAAACATTTTAAAGATTTGTTAAGAGACAGATGATTGCTGTGTGTTTGAGCTGATACTGAATCTTAAGTAACATAAAATGAATAATATTAATAACAATAATAACTTTATGTGACTACATAATATTCAAATTCCAATTTTATTTGTCTTATATACAGTCATACACAGTATGATATGCAGTAAAAAGCTTAAACGACCGCCCGTGACCTTAAAAATAAAAAAGACTATTAATAGAAAAAAGATATGGAATAAAATAAGAAACAAAATATAGAAAATAACTTTAGCTAACAAATGAAAAATATATCTATAAAAGATAAGACAAAATATAAAATATAAAAAAACCTAGCTGTACAAATACACAATATAAAGAAAAACCTAGCTTTACAGATATGGAAAAAGGAATTATTTTCTGTACAAATATAGAAAAAAATATAGAAACTAAAATACTGTTAAACATCTGCACACACCACCACTCTATTCTTCTATCACAAACTCCTCCCAGGCAAATCCACGTCACGGACACACTCCTCACTTCCTACAGCTGAAACTTTTTAAGGTTAAATATCTCCCAACCTGAAAAGGTCAAATTTAAAATCAGCAAAGATATCTAAATATTCTCTGTCTGCTGAACCATGTTTAAATGATTTGTCATAATGATAACAGTTTTATTTGTCATGAAATTGTGACAAACTGTTTATAGTGTATGTAACCGGTATAAGAGAAATAAAACACTAAGGTGTGCGTTTATAACACCTTTGTTACAGCATCACTGTAGGCTGTTTTTCTATTTGAGCAAATTAAGTGCTTATAAATTATATAAATTATGTTGCTTAAATACAAAGGTGGAAAGTAACGAATTGCATTTACGTACGTTACAGTAATTGTGTAGTTCTTTTTTGATTAATTGATGGGCGGGGAGAACAAACGTGATAAATTCACAAGAATGATGGAGGCAGACAAAACAGATGCCAATGATCCAGACCCAGCTAAAAGCGAAATGCCAGCAAATTCTCATGAAGCAAACCCCTGGTCATTGTACTACTATGTTGTATACCAAATTATGTACAGTGGTATGAAAAACTATTTGCCCCCTTCCTGATTTCTTATTCTTTTGCATGTTTGTCACACGAAATGTTTCTGATCATCAAACACATTTAACTATTAGTCAAAGATAACACAAGTAAACACAAAATGCAATTTTTAAATGATGGTTTTTATTATTAAGGGAGAAAAAAATCCAAATCTACATGGCCCTGTGTAAAAAAGTAAGGCCACTCCAAAGTTTTCATTTTGTTTTTCTTCAGCCATTCAGAGGTGGATTTGCTGGTGTGTTTTGGGTCATTGTCCTGCTGCAGCACCCAAGATCGCTTCAGCTTGAGTTGACGAACAGATGGCCGGACATTCTCCTTCAGGATTTTTTGGTCGACAGTAGAATTCATGGTTCCATCATGGTTCCATCATGGTTCCATCACAGCAAGCCTTTCAGGTCCTAAAGCAGCAAAACAACCCCAGACCATCACACCACCACCACCATATTTTACTGTTGGTATGATGTTCTTTTTCTGAAATGCTGTGTTACTTTTACGCCAGATGTAACGGGACACGCACATTCCAAAAAGTTCAACTTTTGTCTCGTCGGTCCAGAAGGTATTTTCCCAAAAGTCTTGGCAATCATTGAGATGTTTTTTAGCAAAATTGAGACGAGCCTTAATGTTCTTTTTGCTTAAAAGTGGTTTGCGTCTTGGAAATCTGCCATGCAGGCCGTTTTTTGCCCAGTCTCTTTCTTATGGTGGAGTCGTAAACACTGACCTTAATTGCGGCAAGTGAGGCCTGCAGTTCATTAGATGTTGTCCTGGGGTCTTTTGTGGCCTCTTGGATGAGTTGTCTCTGCGCTCTTGGGGTAATTTTGGTCGGCCGGCCACTCCTGGGAAGGTTTACCACTGTTCCATGTTTTTGCCATTTGTGTTCAATTATGTTATCTTTGACTAAAAGTTAACGGTTTTTGATGATTGGAAACATTTTGTGTGACAAACATGGAAAAGAATAGGAAATCAGGAAGGGGGCAAATAGTTTTTCACACCACTGTATGTATGTTGCCCTTTTAAGAGTTGCCTCCCTCAGTGTGTGCGCTGCAGAGGTGTGTGCGCGAGAAGGAGAGAACGGAGTAAGAGCTCAGGTGTGCTGCTCACCCCCGAAACACTCTATTCTTTTATCTTTCCTTTTACTTTTATTTTATGTGTTGTATTATTATTTCATGAGGCTGAAAGAGGCCAATAAAGGTTTTGTGCTGAACGTTATTCTTGGCTCTGAGCTCTTTTTTCCCTCTGCTATCCGGCGCAAAGCGTCACACCATATTTAAGCGACCACTTTGATTTCAAGCAAGAAAAAGGTAACAGCTTTATTATGCAAAGGTGTTTTTTTAGTTCAAAACAACTAGTTTGAGATTTATATCCAGCTGTCTTTTTTAAACTACAGTACACTAGAATCCCCCATTCCACCCCTGCTGTTAAAAAAGTAACTCTGTAACTTTACTTGTACTTCAGTAAAATTTCACTAAGGTAACAGTACATGAGTACAAAAGGTTATTACTCTTTTCACCGTTCCTTACAGTCTATAATAAATAATAGACCAGTGCTGTCTATTAAACAACTGATCTTTTAAGGAAATCATTACAGACGTCTCTTCAATGCTGGTGGTTAAAGCACTTTGTAAAGAAACTAGTATATATATTTTGTGCTTTTAATGTGTGCCCATAAAGTTGGAAAGTGAATCAGTGATTTGTATTTTGCATAAACATTTAGCAATCAGACACAGTCAGACCCTGGACAGTTAGATGGGCTTTAAATAAGGTGTACTTGGTGTACTTTCTTTACACTAAATTTTCTAGGACAGCTAAATAACTTGATTGCATCATAATTCATTTAAACATTTTAACAATGTGTGTTTTGTTGTAATGAACTAATGAACTTGTGGGTGAGTATATTGTATGACACAAAACTGCTTCACCTCAGAAGGTTCAACCAGCATAGAGCAGAAAAGTATCAATCCTTAAGTTCAAGTTCAAGTTTATTTGTCACATGCACAATCATACAGAGTACAATATGCAGCGAAATGATTTTTGCGACCACAGAGTCGCGACGGCAGCCACCTAACCGGCGCCATCATAGAAAATAAGAAATAAGATACATTAGGATAACGAGGGTAAAAAAATGGTTGACGGAACATATTATACTTTTACGGTTTTATTTTTTAATGCTGTTTATTCTGAAATGCATTTATAAGAAAGTCATGATTATATCATAAAATATATTGAAAATAAATCATTCATGTATCATCAATATCTTTTAGTCACATTGGTACTCACCTCTTCCAGTCTAACAGCAATAGAAGGCTAATACACACTAAAGACTCTTTTGTGACTAGAATTGTTTTATCTGCACCTGAACACAGAATGTGACAGGATAGGCTCCAGATCCACTGTGGCCCTGACCACTTAAAGCATTAAGTGAAGATGAATGAGTGTGAGTGATGTATAATGATGTAAAATGAGTCTTACTGAGCTTAGAAAGAAGTGTACTGGGTGCTTGTGTTCCACATTTACAAAGGGTCACAGTAGCTTCAATAAATAATGGGCTTATGGATTGGGAAGCGGAATTAACTGATTTTATAAGCAAATATCCCAATCAGATGCAAATAAAAATAATAACTGCAGAAGTGACCAGACTGGGGGTCGCTTTCAACTAAAATAACTAAAACAGTGCTGAGCTGAACACAAAACTCAGCCCTCATGTTTCTATCCTGTGTTCTGTGCAGCTACAATCATCCAAAAGCTGATTCAGTTTGTGTCATATTACATCCTCCAACTCAGCACCTGCAGTCGCTCCCAGCTGCAGCAGTGCAGTCTCTCTACAATCTGACTGAGGGAGGTTTTTGTACGACTCTATAACACTGTGTGAACCAGTAGCCAGTGATGCTATGGTAACTCTGACAGTAGTAATCTGCTGCATCTTCAGTCTGGACTCCACTGATGGTCAGAGTGAAATCAGATCCAGATCCACTGCCACTGAAACGAGCTGGAAAACCTGACTGTAGCTGATTTGCAAGTTTAATCAGGAGTTTAGGAGTTTCTCCAGGTTTCTGCTGATACCAGTTTAAGCGGTCACCATTAGAGTCCTTGTACACTGCCTGACTGGTTCAGCTCTCAGTCATGAAGTGTTAAAGTCACAGCGCTATAAACACTCCCAGAGCACTGAAGCATGTGCTGCTAATGCAAAGTGTCCTCTAAGTATGGAAACACCTTCACCACATTCCCCCAATCTTATTGTAATTCTCACACTACTACAGAGTTATTGTGTGAGTTTTGCTTCTGGGGTCAGATGGAGATTTTCTGTAAAATACTTTTTGCTTTATGATGCATAAATAAGTGAATTAAATAGAGAAGCTTAAACTTTCACTGGTCACAGTTTAAAATTATATATTTTTTTCTATAAATGATAAACCATAAATCATTATTACTATCATCTCCAAAATGACAAACAGACATAAAATTGACCTGGTTAGATGCTTAGTCATGACAGTGTGTTTTTCATAAGATGGAGATTGTTTTGCTCAGCTGTAGTTTGGTTGGATGACATTTGCAGAATTGTGGTTTAATGTAAAAATAATCTTCTCCTTTACACCCGTAATATATAACATAATATATTAGAATTCAGATTAACATTAATTTAACTGTTTGTGTGTGTGTGTGTGTGTGTGTGTGTTCCCTCCTTTTTCTCTGCCTGCTCTCAGCCTATTCTCCAGAGAGGGGGCTGCTATGGATGGTGCCATGGGGGTGGAGGTGAACGAGGGGGTTGTGACCAGCACAGAAGAACAGAAGAATGGCTTCTACAGCCGCAGCAGCACCCTGACCCTCAGCAAAGAACGCTGGGAAGAGGCCGAGGTGTTCGGCTGTACCGTCTCCTACCACGACACAACTCACATCACCTCGTTCCGAAAGAGTCGCTGTGACGCTCACTAGAAATCAAGTGTACATTTTAAAGCATGCTTAGTAGACTAAAATGGTGTCAGTGGTGTAGCTATGCTGAAATAAAGCTTTAATGTGGAAAGCATGTCTCCTTTTTCAGTTGTGAAGTGTCTTTGGCTGCGATTTGGAACAGCAGCTTTAACAGCAGGTCGAGTGCAGTGTGTGTGTTGTGCTTGAGTGAGTTTGTCTGAAGAACCATGAACATCTGCTGAAAGTGCTGATCTATTCTGAGAACTGTTCATGCAAATGTGTGTGTGTGTGTGTGTGTGTGTGTGTTTGTGTGTGTGTGTGTGTGTGTGTGTTTCACTAAGTATATTTGATGCTTTATGTGCTACTGGATAACACTTATTTTTCTGACTGGTTAGAATGTGCCTAAAACTGATCACATATAATGCATAACACTAAAATACTGTACAATTAAAAACAAACTGTTTGAAGAAAGACTTCCGAAATTATCTTGATTTATAAAAAGGTCTGATCAGAATGAAGCATTGACTGCTTTTATTTAGAAAGTAATAGAGTCTTATTTAAGACCATATTCTTTTCTCTCTCTTTCTGACACACACACACACACACACACACACACACACAAACACACACGCATGCACAAACATACACAGGGTTTGATCTTTCTCTCTGAGTCGATGGACATCATAGGAAATTTCCTAAATGTAAATGTTCTTAAAGGAGTCTTCCACTGTAATGTATGAGCAGGTAATGCACTACACACACTAATCACTACTTACCTCTTGCTGTGTATTAAGAACACATGGCTGTCTCTTAATAGCTTTTTTATTTACATAAATGTATTAGATTCTTTCATCGAGTGAATGCAGAATTACCAGAAAACAGTGTAAATGACGGCTGTCTCTCAAATCTCCTGATATCTGTTACTGAAGGTCTCCCTCTCCTTTTTTTAGAACAGAAAAAAGAGCTCGAACTGATATTTAATCTTTATTTAGTTCTGGTCATGTAATGATGAGTCCGTCAGCTTTATCAAGCCCAGAGATACCAGATTGCTCTGAATTAATCATGACTTAACTACTCATCATATGTACAGAAATGCTATCTTTAACTTTTATCCCATTTTGAATGTGTTGATGTTGGTATAGGTCTCCCTAACAATCACAAAATACATCATAGTGATGCATCACTTGTGATAAACAACAAGTTAGACTTGCTGAGATTTAATTTCAGCTGAGGATAAAGAGCTGCCATCCATGATGAGATGTCTGCCAAACTTACTGAGATTCATGCAGAAACATTACTGCTGAAAGTCACAGAGTAAGAAGAGAAGGAGGGGAGGATTGAGAGAGTGAGGGAGAGGTGTAGTTACTTGTAAGTAGAGCAGGAAGAAGAAGAGTGCAGAATACTAAGTAATAATCGGAAAAATGAAGCTGGATAACACTGATACATATTTTGTGTTCTTTAGATTTGTAGTAGATTTACTAGTAGTTTAACTGAGTAGTAGATTAACTGAAATAAATGAAAATAAATGACCATAAAAATTCTAACATTGTCAGGACGTGCTACTGCGTCAACAGATGTCGATGTGTTTTTGCGTTATTTTAAAAATTAAATGCAGTATGCTGTTTAACAAATTACATTTTCTCATCCCAGCACCCCCGTTGCGCTGTATCACTGCCGGCAAAAACCTTATAAAATACAAGTGAAACATTAAACGAATTTATCACCACAGTACTGAAAAACAGTACAAATTTAGAACTTAAATATAGGCGTTTCTTAGTTCCATCGAATTTAAGCAAAGTAAATGTTAACACAGTGAGCCTTTATATTTTATCATGTGTAACACTCGTAGCCAGAAAACTCTGGCCGTGTGTATCAGAAAACGTGGGTGAGTCACAGGTGTTTTCAGATTAATGGGCAAAAACTATATAATAAACCTATATAAGCTACATAGCCTTTATAAGACTTTACTTTTATTTAAGTGCATGCACAATGATGACAAAACGTTATGATGTTGTAAAATAATGAAAGCAAACAGGGATACAGCGCTATTCTGTATCTGTTTCTGTGAACTTGAGCGCGTCAGAAAATGAACCGAAACTCCATGTATACTCGCCTCACAGACATGAAAAATATATACTTACAGGAAGCAAAATGTCTGCTTTTATATAAACTAATGGAAAAAAATCAGCTTATGTAATTCGTATGAAACATGGATTACTACAGCGCATCCACTCACAGCCGGAACAAAAAGACATCAACTTATCAATTAATTATTAAAATGTTTGGCCAGTCAGTTTCCTTGCTGTTTTCCCCGACGCATTCATAATCATTAGTCTAGTTCTGCCAGTGCGGTGTTTCTTATCCCCACCCCCGTTAAAACGGCGTATTCAGAAAAAGCCTCGCCCGCGACAGGTTGTGCGCGCGCAGTCCACTACACAGCAAAAACATATTTGCATACTATGACTGAGATAAGGCGGCTCACATCGGCGTGCGTTTCGCACAGCGCCGCAAAGACAGCGCTTATTTAACACTCATAAATGTGTGTTTGTTATATTTCTGGGAAAGAGAAATCTCTCATAAATCTCTCATATCGGCGCGCACGTTTATCTGACTTTAGATCAAAACTTGGCAAGGGAAAAAACACACGCGCGCGCCGCGGGTTCACGCGAACATTTTACATTCACTAAAAGACTTATTCACAACCAAATTTCGGCCATTCACACACACATGCATTGTGCTATGTTGTTTGTAGAGACCTTTACTTTTTTCCTTCTAATCTCCGCTTTGACCAAAATGCTCCCGATATGAGACGACACGAGCAGCTTCGTTTCAGTCAGAATATTCCTCTATCATAAAGAAAGGCGACATATACTTGCTGATTAAACACTGCATTTTTTTAAGGTGAAAGCACGCGCGATGTGAGCAGCTTTAATTATTGATAATTAAATAATTATTAAATGGTGGACATAAACAGCAAAAAGAACAATATTATTTTACTTTTGATTATTATTATCATGTTATTGAATGATTATTTAAAACTGAAGCCCTTCGTGTAGATTCATGCCATGAGTCATTTTATCATACAAAGATTATTACGTTGTGCTCAGACCACTAAGCATCTGTGGATTCCAAAATTGACATTTTTAAATCACTGGAATGGAAAAGATAGAAAGTTTCCTTATCATAACACGCCTTGTATTGTTTTTAATCACTCGATACACAACCCATCATTTTCAATGCTATTTTACAAAGGGAAAATACAAATTGAATAATTTTATTTGTTTTATTTATTTATTTTAAAATAAAATCTAAAATTAAAACATTGTAGAGTAATTAAAAACAGTGTAGAGTGATTAATAACATGCATGTTATGATAAGAAAAATCTTATTTCAGAGATTAAAAACAGGAACAATGTCAATTTTAGAATGTAGAATCCTGAAGATTTTAAATTTACACAAACTTAAGAAGAGGCCTGAAGCAAGATCTAAGATCCTCCACTTTGTTGAAACCATGCACAGTGGGGAGGGGTGCATTTTAGTTTCTCCGAGTGTAAAGGTGAGAAAAGCTGATTCACACCTGGGGAGGGTGTATTACTGTATTTGCATTTGAATGTGTCTGACATTGCAAAGCACACACAGTGACACTGCAAGAACAACAACCTAAAGTAAATAGAAATAAGAGGCCCTGATTATACTGCATAAATATTATTTAGTACAACAAAATTTCAGCCGCGATATATTTATTTATTTATTTATTTATTTATTATGTGTATATTTAAGTTAATTTAATGTTCTATTCTGTAGGTCTATTTTCCCAGTTTTTTTATATTTAAATTTTGATGTCTTTAAATGTTTTTTTTTTAATAATAGCAATAAACCAATACAAGCAGAATCTATATAACAGTTCATTCTTTGTACAAATAAAATTGCTAGCTAGTGAACTTAATTAGCTAGTCTAAATAAAAAAAATTTTTTACAAGCCCTTAGGCTGTTGTTAGTGCTTGTTTGGCCATTCAGTTTCCTTGCTGTTTTCCCCGACGCATTCATAATCATTAGTCTAGCTTTGCCGGTGCGGTGTTTCTTTTCCCCACCCCCGTTAAAATGGCGTATTTAGAGAAAGGTTAGCCCGCGAGAGGTTGTGTGCGCAGTCCACTACACAGCAAAAACATCTCACAACGGCAAGCGTTTCGCACAACGGCAAGCGTTTCGCACAACGGCAAGCGTTTCGCACAACGGCGCAAAGACAGTGCTTATTTAACACGTATAAATGTGTGTTTGTTGTATTACTGGGAAAGAGAAATCTCTTATAAATCTCTCATATCGGCGCGCGTGTTCATCTGACTTTATATCAAAACTCGGCAAAATGAAAAAGTGCACACGCGCCGCGGGTTCACGCGAACATTTTACGTTCACAGCCATTCACACACATGCATTGTGCTTTGTTGTTGGTACACACTTTTACTTTTCATCTCCACTTAGATCAAAATGCTCCCGATATGGGACGACATGAGCAGCTTTGTTTCAGTCAGAATATATTTCTCTCATAAAGAGAGGCGACACATACTTGCTGATTAAACACTGCATTTTTTTAAAGTGAAAGCATGCACGATGTAGGCAGCTTTAATTATTAATAATTAAATAATTATTCAATGCTGGACATAAACAGCTAAAATCAAGATAATTATTATTCTTTAGATTATTATTAACATGTTCTTTTGCTGTTTGGATTCGGCGTTAAATGAATATTTGAAACTGAAGTGCCTCGTGTAGATTCACGCCACGAGTCATTTTATCATACAAAGATTATTACGTTGTGCTCGGACCACTGACTCCAAAATTGACATTTTTACAGTTAAAAATAAAAATGTTTTTACAAGCCCTTGAGCTGTTGTTTGTGCTGTTTTCTCCCAATAATAAAAAATAGACAGATAGAAAAAGAGAGTCTGTCTAAACAAAATAAATTGCAGCCGTTTTGCAAAATGTCCCTTTGTGCCACCTGGCGGTCATTTCACAAATTACTTTGAATTGCGACTGATTTATTTTGACTGTTGCCGTTTGGCCGTGACAGAGTGTGTGCCAGTCATAGACATTCCGCTTGAGTAACCACTGTATGAAAGTTAGCCAACTCTCTTGCAAGCTCCACCAAAAGGTCCACCCGCTATTGCCCTCTCCTATGAGGCGCGTGGGCTCACTTCGCCCCTAGGAATCAGGGCTCATTCAACCAGGGGGATCTCCTCATCAATTACACTAGCAAGAGGTATTCCCCTGCAGCAAGTGTGTGACACAGAGGGTTGTCTTCTCCACACACATTTATTACATTTATAGTTTGGATGTTCATGCTACTCCGGGCCCACGGGTCCTCGAGTCAGCTACCCAGACATAGTTCTGATACCTTCTCGGCCTTGTGCGCACATGCTACACAACCTTGGAGTCCAAGCAACTTGCAGTGCGGCGTCGTTGGTACTCTCGTTCCCATAGCGTTTTCACGCAGCATCGAGTGTAGCCTTTGAAAGGGAACGTCTTGGGTTACTTTGCTGTAACCCTGTTCCCTGAAAAGGCGGGAACGAGATGCTGCGTCCTAATGCCGCACTGCCTATGTGACCGGACGTCTGTTCAGACAAATCAATCTGAGGAATGTTTCCGGTTCACTCCTATTTATAACCTGCAGGTGCATCCTATCAGATGACGTCACCTGACCGAGGTTATAAAAGCCAAAAATTTGGCGTGTTTGGTACACACATGCTTCACAACCGGCAACATGACAAGACTTTCCCATAGCGTTTTCACGCAGCATCGAGTGTAGCCTTTGAAAGGGAACACTTTTTGTGTGTTGGGGTTTGGATCAAATTTTTGTAAAATTCTCACGATGTGCATAAAATTTGCCCAGGGAAGCTATCCACTTGTATTGACTCGTCCGAGTAATATGGGATGTTCGAATCTTCAATAAACAGGATGGATGATTTTTTCTAACTTCTAATGTCCAGTCTAAAACCTTTCTATTAAAGTTAATGTGTCTATTTTTTTTAATGAATTTCCTTTATCTTTGTGAAGCTGCTTTGAGACAATGACCATTGGTAAAAGCGTTATATAAATAAAATTGAATTGAATTGAATATTGGGGACCCGCAAGGTAGGCGTCCGTTTGTTTTTAGCTGGGGGTTCAAAATCCCCACTAGGACGTCTACTTAGGGGAGTCAATGCAAAGAGAGGAGGAAGGGAAAGGGAAGGCTCAGACCGGGCATTTCTTAAAGATATAGTATTTCTTTCAGTGAGCCCATTCATTACTTTTTCCCTCTCCTGTCCCGTCGCCTCCTGAGTTGACTAACCCTGTGAAGAAAAAATGTCGGGTTCCATTAGCACACTAACATTACTGCGTGTTATAGGTTTGATTGGAATTGGATCAATAGTGGAGTCTTGATGTTGTCTAAAAGTACTCGGAGAGGATTCATGTATTAAGGCAGTAACTACCTTGATTCTGTTGGGGTTATTTCCCTAGATTTGAGGTGTTACAACGGGCTCCAACAGTTACACCTGTGGAGAGCACACTACAAGATTAGTGGGTTCTTGAACCGGGTTTTTACCTTCAACTGAATCATTGTTTCTTTGGGGAGATGAATTTGCAGTTCCTACATTATATGTTGCCAAAAGGGCTTGTTCAATTTGTTCTTTTGCTTTTGTCATAGTTACCTCCCTTAATTTTTGTTTAAATCTGGCTTTTGACCATTTAACTGCAATATCCCACTCAATTTGCTCAATTTTGGTAATTTTTTGGATTAAATCCCTTTTCACTTGAGTATAATGGTCATGTAAGATCTGCATGTTCATTCTCATCCAACTGTGTGTGTTCTCTGTAATTCTACAGTGGTGTGAAAAACTATTTGCCCCCTTCCTGATTTCTTATTCTTTTGCATGTTTGTCACACTTAAATGTTTCTGCTCATCCAAAACCGTTAACTATTAATCAAAGATAACATAATTGAACACAAAATGCAGTTTTTAAATGAAGGTTTACATTATTAAGGGAGAAAAAAAACTTCAAATCTACATGGCCCTGTGTGAAAAAGTGATTCCCCCCCTTGTTAAAAAATAACTTAACTGTGGTTTATCCCACCTGAGTTCAATTTCTGTAGTCACCCCCAGGCCTGATTACTGCCACACCGGTATTAATCAAGAAATCACTTAAATAGGAGCTACCTGACACAAAGAAGTAGACCAAAAGCACCTCAAAAGCTAGACATCATGCCAAGATCCAAAGAAATTTAGGAACAAATGAGAACAAAAGTAATTGAGATCTATCAGTCTGGTAAAGGTTATAAAGCCATTTCCAAAGCTTTGGGACTCCAGCGAACCACAGTGAGAGCCATTATTCACAAATGGCAAAAACATGGAACAGTGGTGAACCTTCCCAGGAGTGGCTGGCCGACCAAAATTACCCCAAGAGCGTAGAGACAACTTATCCGAGAGGCCACAAAAGACCCCAGGACAACATCTAAAGAACTGCAGGCCTCACTTGCCTCAATTAAGGTCAGTGTTCACGACTCCACCATAAGAAAGACAAAAACGGCGCCCTGCAAGGCGCAAACCACTTTTAAGCAAAAAGAACATTAAAGGGGTCATACAGGCCTACATGCACTTTTTTAAGCTGTTTGGACTGAACTGTGTGTTAGGAGAGTGCGTACACAACCACTCTACGATAAAAAGCCGCCCAGTGGTTTTCTTTTCATTTATTATAATAACACGCCCTTTCTGAAATCAGGCCAATCTCAAATGCCTTGCCGTATGACGCCACACCACAAGAGGTCGTTCCTACACAAGTTGATTGACACTGGTGTTTTAGCAACGACCCGCCCCGAGTGAGAAGAAGCTGTCGGCCATTGTTTTTCGCCGCTGGAGCAAAATGGCGCCTAAGCGAGTGTTGTGTACAGTTGTTGGGTGTAATAGCGAACACAGCAGTTGTCATTCACTACCTAGGGTTAGTGACCTAGGGTACCTACCTAGGGTTAGGTATCTGAGCCACTGAGGACGCAGTGGCTGAATTTAGTTTTTAAAGCTAACGTCCCCGCTGGTTTACCTAAATGCGTTCATGTTTGCGATAATCATTTTTCACCAGACTGCTTTATAGACGCGGGTCAATATAAAGCAGGTTTTACTAGGAAGCTGCTCCTAAAAAATGGATATGTATTAACGCTTCGTGTTCCTGCTTCATCTTCACCAGGCTCGGTGAGTGTGATTTATTTTACTATGACTTTTTGCAGATCGCCTTTTCTAATAATCACGATGAATACGGAGTGTAAGTTAACTTTCTCTCATAGAACATGGTTATGGCTTCTTCTCTATGTACATCCGTCTCTATATAATCCCTAATCGCCCGTTTATAATAAACAATGCATTAAGGTGATTGTCTAGTTGCAAACTGTGTACGTAGTCGGAAAACTATATTATGCTTACCTTTGTTACGTTAGATGGTTTATAACGATGTCTGTTGAAGATTAAGAAGTCATGTAAACACATCAGTAAACACATTGCGTCCGTATCTCTCTCGGTAAGCTTCTCCTGTTTTTGTTGTTGTTGCTCGCGGCAGCGCAACAGCCCGTTAATTCATGCCCATGCAGTGATGAGAAAGACAAATCGAGTCGATGCATGTCCATTCTTTTAATTTCTGCATTGTCAAGCGATATTACAAACTTCCGCGTAGGTTCCGTACTTAAATCAAACCAAAAACGACTGAAGAAAACAGGCTCGGGCTCTATAATCCTGCGTTGTGGGCAATCCTTTGTGGGTAATGCAGTCCAAAGCATTGTCCGCACTGGACTACACTTCCGTGGCTATACCCCGCGTGTGTTGTGAAGACACGCCCCACAGAACTGGGGGGGGCGGGCTCAGCAGAGGTCATGAGCATTTAAATTAGCATGTACTGAAACAGGTTGCTGAGAATAGTGTTTTTTTTACACAATAATTTTGAATTTTTAATTAACGTATAATACAAACTTTTCATTAGGATCGTAAAGATCATATTAACATTTAATGAAAAATATGATGTGTAGGACCTTTAAGGCTCGTCTCAATTTTGCTAAAAAACATCTCAATGATTGCCAAGACTTTTGGGAAAATACCTTGTGGACCGACGAAACAAAAGTTGAACTTTTTGGAAGGTACGTGTCCCGTTAACATCTGGCGTAAAAGTAACACAGCATTTCAGAAAAAGAACATCATACCAACAGTAAAATATGGTGGTGGTAGTGTGATGGTCTGGGGTTGTTTTGCTGCTTCAGGACCTGGAAGGCTTGCTGTGATAGATGGAACCATGAATTCTACTGTCTACCAAAAAATCCTGAAGGAGAATGTCCGGCAATCTGTTCGTCAACTCATGCTGAAGCAGGGTGCTGCAGCAGGACAATGACCCAAAATGCACCAGCAAATCCACCTCTGAATGGCTGAAGAAAAACAAAATGAAGACTTTGGAGTGGCCTAGTCAAAGTCCTGACCTGAATCTTATTGAGATGTTGTGGCATGACCTTAAAAAGGCGGTTCATGCTAGAAAACCCTTAAATAAAACTGAATTACAACAATTCTGCAATGATGAGTGGGCCAAAATTCCTCCACAGCGCTGTAAAAGATTTGTTGCAAGTTATCGCAAACGCTTGATTGCAGTTATTGCTGCTAAGGGCGGCCAAACCAGTTAATAGGTTCAGGGGGCAATTACTTTTTCACACAGGGCCATGTAGGTTTGGATTTTTTTTCTCCCTAAATAATAAAAACCATCATTTAAAAACTGCATTTTGTGTTTACTTGTGTTATCTTTGACTAATAGTTAAATGTGTTTGATGATCAGAAACATTTTGTGTGACAAACATGCAAAAGAATAAGAAATCAGGAAATCAGCAAATCAGCAAAAAGTTTTTCACACCACTGTGTACTGTATTTATCTATCTATCTATCTATCTATCTATCTATCTATATATATATATGTCTATTTATGATGGCGACACATTTTTTACGTTTTAATTAAGATATGTTGCATCAGGACATTTGCATAGTTAACACTATCAGATTATAAGGTGGCCTACTATCAGACAATTAAATTAATTTAAGACCAATTAAACCGATATTACATTTCACTCATATTTTAGCTGCGTGTATTCATTCACAGGCTGCAGCGCACGCACAGGGAAATAGTAAACTGTTGTTTAGGAGTGGATTGAAGAGAAGAGAGCTGTTCATTTACTATCAAAAAAATAACTAACAAATTTAAAAAAATATATAAAAACATATGATCTGTTAGCCCATCTGTTTTAACCCAGTTTTTTTTAAAATTATTATTCATAAGACAACCTTTCAGTTTTGTAAATATTCTAGTTATAGTGTGTTAAGTCTTTCTTTAGGTTAAACATTTTTGAGAATTAGACCATCCAGCTAAAATAAATGTTATGTTGTTAATTGATAAAACCTGGATTAAGGATATTTCATTTTATTTATTTAATTTTAATTTTTTATTTTTTCCCCCTAAGGGATTGCCACCTTATTGTGGTCAGGGGGTTTGCGTGCCTTAGTGACCTTAAGAGCTATACCGGCAGGAGCTTAGTGAAGTGGGACACCCAAGTTGGACAGGTCTGAAGGTAGAGGCCTGACAAAGTGCATTCCACTTCTCCAGGCTTCTGATGCAGCTACAGTAACAACAGAATTCAGCAAGGGTAATACTGTTACTATAAGCACAGGGAAAAAAAAAACAGTGCTCAAACATGATGTGTATGATGCCCCCTTCATATTTCTCACTGCCCCTAATATGTGCCTGTCTAGAACCGGCCCTGGCTGTGAGTGCTTATGACAAACACGGGAAGACATTTACGCCTGGAGATTGCGTGGGATTATTAATTAAGAAACTTAAAAGAGACCAAAAGAAAACTGAAAACACAAAATAACCCGAGCTCCGACGTCTCCGCGAGAACGGACGGGATTCTGGAAACTAAAACAAAAAACTAAAGATGCTCTCAGGGCTTATGCCCTTATGGATTTATAGGAAGAGAGAAAGTAGAGTTTGTGCTTTGTGCGCTTTAACCCGAGAGCGCACGCTAAACTGATGCCCTCACTTTCTCGTCGGTGTCATCGACAGACAGAGGCTTGGGCTTTGCCTGTGTCTTCTCCAGCGCGCTTTGTCTTTGGCCCTGACACCTTTTACTGGTGCAACCGATTGATCACACGGAGTGTCGCGGTAGTACCACCCGGCCCGTTCTATACAGTTAATGCGGCTATGCCCCTCGCGCGAGCTGCATCGTTACATACATATCCACAACATACACTTATTATGAATTGCATTTAATTTAAATGTTACATATTAGACGTGTGCACAAACACATACTTAAATAATATGTTCACATAACACATACTGTATACACATAAAAACATAATATATTTAGTAGATTTGTGAATTACACTCAAAGTAATTATGAAGTCTGATTTGATTGGTACCATTAAACATTTTATTTCTTATTTTATGTTTTGCTGGCGAAATACATTTTAGGCAGAGACGTCTGCTCGGTCTTGTTAAATAGTTTTAAACTCTCAATTCTGCCAATTCCCCCATCCGTGAAACCGGTTTGATAACTTCACACCTACATCAAAGGTGAGAAAAGGGATTAAAGTAACTGAGAGCGCTGTCACTTTGTATATACTGTACACACACACACACACACACACACACACACACATATATATATATATATATATATATATATATCGTTTGAAACTGGGATGCGGTCTTATTTTTGTAAAATACAAAAAAAAAACAAGATTCAAGACAAAAACATTATGAATTTTCTTATTATAATAAAGCATTTACTGGTTTTATTTAGAAAGCAATGGAGTCTTGATAGAGGTTGATCTTTCTATCTGAGTCGATGAACATCATAGGAAATTTCCTGAATGTAAATGTAATTAAAGGAGTCTTCCACTGTAATGTATGAGAAGAGCAGGTAATGCACTACACGCACTAATCCATAATTACCTCCTGCTGTGTATTAAAAACACATGGCTGGCTGTCCCTCAGCCCACTTTGTAGCCTTTTATTCACATTAATATATTAGATTCTCTCATCGAGTAAATGCAGAATTTCCCACAAACAGTGGAAATGACGGCTGTCTCTCAAATCCCATCCCAACAATGGACTGTTCTCTCTGTTGCGGTCTGGGAAGCGATTCCGCTCCCTGAAGGCCAACACAGAGAGACTGAGGAGGAGCTTCTTCCCGCAGGCGATAAGGTCTCTTAATCACATCACACCACACAGGAGTAATATATTTTAAACATTGACATTGACTGGACAATCATGGACACATTCATGCAATACATATTTACATATCTGAAACCATTGCACATGTCACTTTCATAAGTCATTTTATGCAATACATGTTTATGTACCTACCATTGCACATGACACTTTGCCACTTTAAAACATTTTACAATTTTTATATATATATTCCCCCCCCTATATTCCTATATTTCTATACTTCGTAATATTTTTATTATGCCCTTATTTGTACAGTTTGTTTATTTTACTAGTTACATTTATTTTCTTTTGTATTTCATTTCTTTTTATTAATATTTATTCCTTATACACTCAACAAAAATATAAACGCAACACCTTTGTTTCTGCTCCGATTTTTCATGAGATGGACTTAAAGATCTAAAATTCATTTCAGATACACAATATTACCATTTCTCTCAAACATTGTTCACAAATCAGTCTAAATGTGTGATAGTGAGCACTTCTGCTTTGCTGGGATAATCCATCCCACCTCACAGGTGTGCCACATCAAGATGCTGATCTGACATCATGAGTAATGCACAGGTGTACCTTATACTGTCCACAATAAAAGGCCACCCTGGAATGTGCAGTTTTGTCTCACAGCAAAATGCCACAGATGCCACAAGCATTGAGGGAGCGTGCAATTGGCATGCTGACAGCAGGAATGTCAACCAGATCTGTTGCTCGTGCATTGAATGTTCATTTCTCCACCATAAGCCGTCTCCAAAGGCGTTTCAGAGAATATGGCAGTACATCCAACCGGCCTCACAACCGCAGACCACGTGTAACCACACCAGCCCAGGACCTCCACATCCAGCAGGTTCACCTCCAAGATCGTCTGAGACCAGCCACTCAGACAGCTGCTGAAACAATTGGTTTGCATAACCAAACAATTTCTGCACAAACTGTCAGAAATCGTCTCAGGGAAGCTCAACTGCATGCTCGTCGTCCTCATCGGGGTCTTGACCTGACTCCAGCTCGTCGCCGTAACAGACTTGAGTGGGCAAATGCTCACATTCGATGGCGTCTGGCACGTTGGAGAGGTGTTCTCTTCATGGATGAATCTCGGTTTACATTGTTCAAGGCAGATGGCAGACAGCGTGTGTGGCATCGTGTGGGTGTGATGTCAATGTTGTGGATCGAGTGGCCCATGGTGGTGGTGGGGTTATGATATGGGCAGGCATCTGTTATGGATAAAGAACACAGGTACATTTTATTGATGGCATTGTGAATGCACAGAGATACCGTGATGAGATCCTGAGGCCCATTGTTGTGCCATACATCCATGAACAACACCTCATGTTTCAGCAAGATAATGCATGGCCCCATGTTGCAAGGATCTGTACACAGTTCTTGGAAGCTAAAAATGTCCCAGTTCTTGCATGGCCAGCATACTCACCGGACATGTCACCCGTTGAGCATGTTTAGGATGTGCTTGACCGGCATATATGACAGCGTGTACCAGTTCCCACTAATATCCAACAACTTCGCACAGCCATTTAAGAGGAGTGGACCAACATTCCACAGGCCACAATTGACAATCTGATGAACTCTACGCGAAGATGTGTTGCACTGCATGAGGCAAATGGTGGTCACACCAGATACTAACCGGTTCTGAGTCCCCAGACCCCCAATAAAGCAAAAAACTGCACATTCCAGGGTGGCCTTTTATTGTGGGCAGTATAAGGTACCTGTACACCTGTGCACTACTCATGATGTCAGATCAGCATCTTGATGTGGCACACCTGTGAGGTGGGAGGGATTATCTCAGCAAAGCAGAAGTGCTCACTATCACACATTTAGACTGATTTGTGAACAATGTTTGAGAGAAATGGTAATATTGTGTATCTGGAATAAATTTTAGATCTTTAAGTCCATCTCATGAAAAATCGGAGCAGAAACATAGGTGTTGCGTTTATATTTTTGTTAAGTGTATATAGTTTCTATTTTCTTTTTAAGGTCACCGGCGGTCGTACAAGCATTTCACTGCATATCGTACTGTGTATGTGACAAATAAAATTTAAATTTTTAATTATTATTATTATTTTTTTTTATCTCCTTATATCTGTTACTGAAGGTCTCCCTCTTCTCTCTTTAGAACAGAAAAAAGAGCTTAAACTGATAATTAATCTTTATTTAGTTCACCAAGAGTGGCAGAATTCCTTAATCTCAGAACCTCCAAATTATTATCCAAAATATACAGGACACTATCCAAAATAGATGAATCAGTATTGATTCCTATTGCAAAATGGGAGGCAGATCTATCAGTCAGCTGGGACCACAATTTCTGGTCTCAGATATGTTTAAAACCTTTTGAACTGATTAGAAATCCCAGTTTACAATTAATACAATACAAAATTCTGCATAGAGTGCACTACACAGGTCATCGGATGTTCCGGATGGGTCTTACAGCTTCTAACAACTGCTCACACTGTCAAAACAACACACCTGACAATTACATACATGCTCATGCTGTCCACCTGTTCAGAAATTCTGGTATGAGATTTGTGAAGACTTATCAAAGTGTCTTAAATGTTCCATTCTGGCCTCTCCTTCAGTTTGCTTGTTGGGTGACCTAGAGGGTGTCACTACAGAGGTCAACACAATCCACATGGCTTTCACCACCTTATGCATTGCTAAGAAGACTGTCCTCATAAACTGGAAAAATAGAAATAATCTTAATATCAACCAATATAGAAATTGTTTGTTAGACTATATTAGTCTTGACACGGCGTCTGCTGCCACATTAGATCAATCTCTCTGGGCTCCTTTGATCATCTTGAAAGATCTATTGTAAAACAAAAGTGAATTCATGTTTGCTTCAGCATTGGAAAAAATATTGTTTTAGGCTAATTATACACAATTCTCCATAGTACTTGGTGTGGCTTTTAGTCCTTTCATGCGCCATCTGGCAGATATTCAGTGAAGCACAACACATCTATTTAAATTCCCAAATGTTGCTTACTGCAAGTCGCGGCACGCCGCACGCCAAATTGCGGCATCTCGCGGGAAAACACGCGCAGTCTTAATGGCCACATCTGTATAATGAAAGAGGTGGCATGGTGGTGTAGTGGTTAGCACTGTCGCCTTGCACCTCCAGGGTCCGAGTTTGACACATTTGTCATGGAGTTTGCATGTTCTCCTCATGCTTGGTAGGTTTCCTCTGGGTACTCCGGTTTCCTCCCACATATTAGGCTGATTGGTGTTTTCAAAATTGGCCGTAGTGTGTGAATGTGTGTGTGTGTGTGTGTGTGTGTGTGTGTGTGTGTGTGTGTGCGTGCGCGTGCAGGGTGTGTCCAGGGTGTGCCCTAAGTCTCCTGGGATAAGATACAGGCCACCCGCAACCCTGAACACAGGATAAGGCGGTATAGATGATATATATGGGAATGAGCGAGCATCAGAAAAGATAGTTTTGTAAAAATACCAAACATTTGATTGTGCTGCCAGATGTTGTTACTGTACAGAATAGTCCTTCTAACAATTACAAAATACATTATAGTGATGCATCTCTAGTGATATACAGCAACTCAGATTTGTGTGAGTAAGTATGTGACTGAGTATGTGACTGTAGTTTAGGCCGGAGGTGATTGTTGATTCTGAAATTTGGAGGTTAAACCTTAAAGGAAACTTCCACCAACTGTTACAGAAACTGAATCTGGGCACAGGAGTTCTCAGGAAGTTCTGCAAAACAAAGGAATTGCAATTATTATGAATAATACTTTACTCTGTCTGTAACTGTAAGCTTCAATTAAGCCAAGAATTAATGCCCAAATACTTATGTTTATGATCAGTGCAAGTATTATTTTTTTCTATTTTAATAAATTAATTTTATTTATATTACTTAACTGTCTGTTTAGAATAATATGAAATTCATGAATATTTTAATGTAGCTTAGGAGCTCAAACCCATTTTGTGTCACATGTAAATGAAGTGTCTGAGTCAGTATTTACTTATAAAACTGTAATTTTTCAGAGTGGATGTGTGATATGATTATTAAGCGATTTCTAACGTAAATTTCTGTGGTGTTGTTCCTCTCCTCGACAGAGTACAACACCACACTATCACATCCTCCTCCGTATCACATCCTCCAACTCATCACCTGCAGTCACATTCAGCTGCAGCAGTGCAGTCTCTCTACAATCTGACTGAGGGAGGTTTTTGTACGACTCTATAACACTGTGTGAACAGGTTGGTGCTACTGATGTAATGGTAACTCTGACAGTAGTAATCTGCTGCATCTTCAGTCTGGACTCCACTGATGGTCAGAGTGAAATCAGATCCAGATCCACTGCCACTGAAACGAGTTGGAACTCCTGAATGTAGCTGATTTGCTTTTATAATCAGTAGTTTAGGAGCTTCTCCAGGTTTCTGCTGATACCAAGCTAAAGGTTGATAACCCCAACCTTGGTACACCTGGGGATTAGTTCTACAGTTGATGGTGACTGTTTCTCCTGGAAGAGTAGATTTTACTGCAGGAGTCTGAGTTACTGTGACTTGACCTCGACATTCTGGAAAAAAAAATAAAATAATAATAATGTATACGAAATGTAGCATGAATTGAGAGTAACTGAAAACATCTAAATAGTAAGAATATGTATTCGTATGCAGAGAAGATGTAGGAGACAGCATGTGGAGCAGTGTCTAACCTTGAGTCCAGAGGATCAGTGTCCAGATGAAGACGGGGATCAAAGTCATGGTAGCTGTGGGTGAAGTTGCTGTAGCAGCAGCTCTCAGTCATGAAGTGTTAAAGTCACAGCGCTATAAACACTCACAGAGCACTGAAGCATGTGCTGCCAATGCAAAGTGTCCTCTAAGTATGGAAACACCTTTACCACATTCCCCCAATCTTACTGTAATTCTCACACTACTACAGAGTTATTGTGTGAGTTTTGCTTCTGGGTCCAGATGGAGATTTTTTGTAAAATACTCTCAGTTCAATGATGCATAAATAAAATGCTTAAACTTTGCCTTGCCAATATTTATAAGAAGTAATTTCTTCTTTTGTAGTGAAGAAATTACAGAAGTTTAGTCATTTACTTTAATTCATAGATTAGATTCAGACTCACTACTGAGGAGATTTGAATGAGGTATAATGTGTTTCTGAATGTAGAGATGAATCTCATCACTAGTCCATCATTTGGTGTTATTTCTCCTCCAGTCCTCTGCAGTGTGAACAGTACACTGTCCTTTAGAGTCAGAAGTTTTTAGTGAAGCATAACTAAGTTTAAACACCAGAGTGACACATTGTGCGTGTGTGTGTGTGTGTGTGTGTGTGTGTGTGTGTGTGTGTTTACTGTAGTGTGACAGAGGTTTTTGTACGACAGTTTCATAGAAATGTATCACTGTGGTGGACTTTTGGTGGCGGCTCCAAACTTATTATAAGAAGTAAGTGCCTTCTTTAAGAGCTCAGAGATTTATTAATACTTTTACACAAGTTAATAAAATGTATAAATTTACTGTAAAATAATTATGTGACATTCATATAAGAAAAAAAACATTTTATATAAAGAAGAGAAATGTGATGTGAAGAGCAAAGCTGCTTTTATAAACAGCTTTTGTCTTATTTTGTAAAATTCAGTCTGAAACACAATCATTTTTTAAGGCAAACATTTAAATTTAAATTTTTAGTGGATAAAATTTTGCTTTGTGTTGGTCTAATTTATCATAGTACTGTAAATGTGTGTAAGAATAAATAATGAGCAATGTTGGTTTATTGTTTATTTTCTATTAATGATAAGCCACAAAATAATAATTAACATTATGTAAAAAATTAAACACACATAATTTTCTGTGGTGTAATGCTTATTCATACACACTGGGTTTTGTTCAGAAGATGGAAATTTTATTTGGTTGGATGGCGTTACGAGAATTCCGCTTTGTTGTACGATGTGAATATAAACTTGTGTTTCTGATCTACAGTCTTATTATCACAAGAGTTCAGTATATTAAAATGTTAAAGTTCACATTAACATTAATATAACTGTTTGTGTGTGTGTGTGTGTGTGTTTTCTCCAGCTGGTCCGGTGGTGAAGCCCTCCGTGTCTCTGCTCCCTCCCTCCTCTCTGCAGATCTCTGAGGGATCGGCCTCACTGTTCTGCCTGCTCTCAGCCTATTCTCCACAGGGGGCGCTGCTGACCTGGACCGTGGATGGTGCCGAGGTAAACGAGGGGATTGTGACCAGCACAGAAGAACAGAAGAACGGCTTCTACAGCCGCAGCAGCACCCTGACCCTCAGCAAAGAACGCTGGGAAGAGGCCGAGGTGTTCGGCTGTACCGTCTCCTACCACGACACGACTCAGATCACCTCGTTCCGAAAGAGTCGCTGTGACGCTTACTAGAAATCAAGTGTACACTTTAAAGCATGCTTAGTTGTCTAAAATGGTATCAGTGGTGTAGCTATGCTGAAATAAAGCTTTAATGTGGAAAGCACGTCTCCTTTTTCAGTTGTGAAGTGTCTTTGGCAGCGATTTGGAACAGCAGCTTTAACAGCAGGTCGAGTGCAGTGTGTGTGTTGTGCTTAAGTGAGTTTGTCTGAAGAACCATGAACATCTGCTGAAAGTGCTGATCTATTCTGAGAACCGTTCATGCAAATGTGTGTGTGTGTGTGTGTGTGTGTGTGTGTGTGTGTGTGTGTGTTACACTAAGTATATTTGATGCTTCATGTGCTACTGGGTAAGGGGGATCACACTCATTTCTCTTTTCTGACTGGTTAGAATGTGCCTAAAATATTAATAAATTGTAATGAATTCCCCTAAAATACAAAAAAAAAAAAGAGTCTTAATAGAGTTTGATCTTTCTCTCTGAGTCGATGCACATCATACGAAAATTTCCTGAATGTAAATGTAATTAAAGGAGCCTTTCACTGTAATGTATGAGCAGGTAATGCACTACACACACTAATCCCTACTTACCTCCTGCTGTAGATTAAGAACATATGACTGTCTCTCAGCCACTCTCAGCAAGGCTTCATAGCTTTTAAATTCACATGAATATATTAGATTATTAAGTGAATGCAGAATTTTTAGCAAACAGTGTAAATTAAGGCTGTCTCTTAAATCTCCTGATATCTGTTATTGAAGTCTCCCTCTCCTCTCTTTAGAACAGAAGAAAGAGCTTATTTATATTTAATCTTTACTTACCTATGGTTATGTAGGGTTGAGTCTGTCACCATCACCCTCATCAAGCGCAGAGATAACAGAATACTTTGAGTTAATCATGACTTTACAACTTAGTATATACATACAGAAATGCTGTGTATAACTTTTATCTACGCTGCATAAAAGGAGGTGTATCTGTACTAGGAAACTCCTGTATACACTACTGATTTTCGTAAGTATCTACAAGTACCACTGAGCGTATACATCAAATTCCACCAACCTAGGATACTTCCGGATTGATACCAATTCGGATGTATCTTGTTGAGGGATTCTTCCATGGTACAGCTATTTGTTGCCATGTCAAATAATTCACTTAGGGCTCTTTCAAGGAGACATTTACACCTCAAGAACTCACACCTCCTGCATTTTACACCTTTGCTGATCCCTATTTTAATTTTATCACAACATTGATTGGTTGATTTAAAAAAAACATTTCCACAACCCTGACATCTATTGGGACATTACTCAGTGACTTTCCTGTTATTGTTTGATTGATCACACTTTTTATTTAGCCCAACCCAAGCCCTCATAGCTTAGTGACTTGATTGTGAAGTCGTCTCCAATTCCTCCCCATTACTAGGGGGCTCCCACATTAAAGCTACTACTACCACTCAGTTGGGAGGGCCAAAGACTATGACGTGTTTTCTCCCAACCATGTGATGCCAGCCGACCGCATCTTTTCGAACTGCTCGCTCACGCACTGTTGGCGTAACACACTCGGGGGACAGCGTTATCCATTTTTTTCCGCATGTGCGAGCTCACAGACACCCCTGATTGGCTGTAGAGCTGTGATTAATGTGGATTAAGTACATCTCATCCCACCCCTATGAGAGGGCTCGGCCAATCTGCTCTCTCTAGACCTCCAGCTGCGAGAGGTTACAGTATCACCCGGAAATCGGACTCACAATCTCCGGATGATAGGGTGAGCACTTTAATAATAATAATAATAATAGTAATATTTTTTATAATTTTATAGCGCCTTTCCAGAGCTCAAGGACACTTTACAATGAGTGAAAACAAAAGGAGATAATACAAACAAACATTGAAGTACTGAAGTAAATAAACAATTAAGTCAACAAACAGACAAATAAAAAAAGGACAGAGAAGCAGAGGACAGGTGAATTCAGGTGTAACATTTGGAAAACAAGTGAGTTTTAAGTAAAAATTTAAATACTGATATGTCATTTACAGAACGGAGAGAGTGTGGTAGAGAGTTCCAAAGTTTGGGTGCAATAACACTAAATGATGTGCCACCCATGAAGAGCGGCGGTACTAAAGGACAACATCAAGGTCAGAATCGGAGGAACGTAGTGAACAAGTCGAAATGTAGGGGGCAAGCAAATTAAAAATATAAGTGGGAGCTAAGCCATTTATAGATTTAAAAACAAGGAGAAGAATTTGGAATTTGATACAGTATGCAACTGGGAGCCAATGGAGATCATACAAGATTGGGGTTATATGAGCAAAACGTTTGGTATGAGTGAGTATTCCAATATGAGATACCAATAAAAAGGGCAGTTGGGCAATGCGGCGTAAATAAGAGGATGCAGATTTAGTGACAGATTTAATGTGAGGCTAAAAGGAGAGTGTGGGGTTAAAGTTTACTCGTAGTTTACAGGTAATATTGGTGGAAAGGTTGCTGGTGAGTGCTGGGGTTCTGCTGAAAATTATCTCAGTTTTGTCCATGTTAAGTTTCAGAAAGTTTAAGTTATGCCAATCTCTAATGTCCTTCACGCAAGCAGAGATTTTGTCAATTTGGGAAGATGAAGTAGGTCCAAATGGAATAAAGTTAAATGTCATCTGCATAAAAGTGATAATTAAGACCGTGATGTTGAAGGATCAGACTGAGTGGGATTATGTAAATTGTGAATAATAGTGGGCCAAGAACAGATCCCTGGGGAACACCTCGCTTCAGGAGGACGGTGGGCGATCGAAAATCCTTAACAGAAATATAAAATTGTTTATCTGAAAGATAGGAAGAAAACCAGGAAAGAGCAGTACCAGAGAGACCCAGATTAGAGAGACGAGAAATAAGCAAATCATGGGAGACAGTATCAAAGGCAGAGCTGAGATCAAGTAGCAGCAGTATAGACAGGCACCAGAATCACCAGAAAGCAGTAGATCATTCACTACCTTTACAAGTGCCGTTTCAGTACTATAGAGGGGGCGAAAATCAGACTGAAAATGATCGAAGAGATTATTATTAACTAGAAAAGACTGGAGTTGGGCAGCAACAGTACTTTCCAGTAATTTAGATATGAAAGGTAAATTAGAAATGGGACAATAGTTAGATAAAACTAAGGAGTCAAGGTTGTGACAGGATAGTTGTGAAAGTCAGAGACTGACTGGATAGATTTGTTGGATGGCTGATCTCTGTATCAGTAGGGAAACATTAGTGGACAGCATTAGTCTTCTCAAGCAAAAAATCCAAAAAAGAGCACCAAAACTCATTAGATACTAAAGCATCCTAAGGTAAGCAGTTAGTAAGTTCATTTATTGTATTAAATAATGCTTTTGGCCTGTTGCTTGATTTATTAATTGTGGCAGAGACAAAGTTAGAGCGAGCTGAAAAGAGAGATTTATAACATTTGACATGATTTAGAACAGCCAAATAATGATAAGACCGGTTTTCCTGTAAAGACGTTCAAGCCGTCTGCTGGTATCCTTAAGAACACAGAGCTCAGGGGTATACCAAGGAGAAGAGTGAGTGGCAGGGACATTTCTGGTCTTGATAGGAGCATGGTGCTGTAGGATTTCATAAATTATAGAGTTGTAATTAGATAGTATCACAGATGGAGAAGAAATATTAATGACATCAGAGAGATTCGAAGAGACAATAGAAGTACAAAATGATACAGTATCAATAGCTTTTAAATTAAGGTATGAAATAACAGTTTTAAGGCATTTAGAGTGCAGAAATACTGGTTTCAAAAGCAGAAATAGAAGTGATATCCCCCTTGAAGTACAGTACATATTAGATCAAGGAAATGACCACGGGTATGGGTAAGAACGTAAACATGCTGTGTAAAATTAAAACATTCCAAAACAGACTGTAATTGGGTAGTGTTGGAGCAAACTGTATCAACATGAATATTGAAGTCACCAAGCAGAAGAGTAGGAAATGAAAATGAGCAGGCAAGGGTTAACAGTTAACTGAGTTCAGAAAAAAAGCTGGACAGGGCTTTGGGAGGACAGTTAAGTAAGATAATTGTAATACAGTCAGCTTTCAATACCATGTATTCAAATGAATTTGAATTGTAAAAAGCAAGTTGTTTCAGACGAAAATTGTCCCGGTAAATGACAGCAAAACCACCGCCTTTGCCATGCAGACAAGGTCAGGTGAGATACTTATATCCATCAGGTGCAAAAAGATTTAACTGAAGAAAATCAGCCGGAGCTTGCCAGGTTTCAGTAAGAAGAAAAATGTCAAGCTTATTGTCAGTGGTAATTTCATTGAGCTAAGCGGCTTTGTCCTATATTGACCGACAGTTTAGAAGTGCAAAGTGACAATGTACAGAATTCAGATTTGCAGTACATTGCTGGGTACCAGTGAGATAAATTAGAGAGGTATGAACAGTACGGCCAGCAGGCAGTTGTTTGGAAGCAGACAATCTATGGTTAGTCCAGATGCACAGAATGGCTTCGGGCTTAGAGCGAAAGGTACTCCTGAACATACACCGTGAGCGGTGGATGTACCGTGGGCGCCATAGAATCCCTAAACTCCGGCAGTGCTCATACTTCATAGGGTCAAGACGTGGATGGCAGAAACTGCCTGACACGGGCAAAAACAACGCTAGCCAGACCCTAAAACGCCCCTTCACCAAAAACAGCAGACTAAATAGGAGACAGCACTTCCAAATAGCAAGCAGTGAACAAACAGCACAACTGAGAGAGCAAAAACTCACCCATCAGAAGAGCAGAGCATGGTGGAGATGCTAATAGGGTAGAGGGCTGACAGCGGCCCGGTGGCAAACTCACAGACAGCAAAAAGTTGATAGTTATAGTCCAGTTTAATTCAAGCATCAGCAGTATGAAATGGAATAATCCAAACAGCCAAGCAGAATGGAAGAGAGACATGCAGCAGGAAGAAACAAACAAACAAACAAGCTAGGTACAAAGCGGCAGCACAAACGCACACAGCGTGCTCGTCCCAGAACCGGAAGCCTCTGTGCCACTGCGCCACTCGGAGGCCCTTAAAACGGCTCTTCTATCATCAAATTAAATTCTCCAGGGCAGCTAAGTAAAATAATCACATTATATTTTATTTAAACATTAAAGAAGAGCTGATCTACTAAATCTTTTAAATTTTTTTGTCTCACTTTTCACTTTTTGTTGAAAAAAGTATCGACCGTTAAATCAAGTACTTTGAGAGTTTCATCCCTTAATCCTGTTTAGTGTGAAAGGTGTATTTTAGTTACATCATTACTTTCAGCAGCAATAAAGTGCTAATACACAGTAAAGACTCTTAAATAGAATTGTTTAATCTGCCTCTGAACACAGAATGTGACTAAATAGGATCCAGATCCACCGTGGCCCTGACCAGCTTAAAGGATTAATTGAAGCTGAATGAATGAGTGTGAGTGATGCAATATGAGTCGCACTGAACTAAGTAAGGCCATCACTATCATGGGAATGTACTGGGTGTTTGAGCAGCACTGTTCAAGGAATTTACAGAGGGTCACAATGACATATTTATATTATATTTTGGTGAAGAGAAGCAACTGATTTTTTTTATATCTGAAAAAGATGAAAATGTTCTGTGGTCATTTTCTCTTAAAACAAAGCCACCAACAGATGTGAAATTTAGTACTTTGTACCATCATATATAAAGCTGTGATCAAATTACACATTCCTGAGCTAAAAACAAAACTAATCCCAAATATCTTGTCTGTGTGTTTTGTAAAAAAAACAGTCATGCAAAAGCTCATAAAGTGTGTGTCGTTGTGTCGTACCACATCCTCAAACTCAGCACCTGGAGTCGCTCTACAATCTGACTGAGGTAGGTTTTTGTACGACCCTATAACACTGTGTGAACCAGTAGCCAGAGATGTCATGGTAACTCTGACAGTAGTAATCTGCTGCATCTTTAGTCTAGACTCCACTGATGGTCAGAGTGAAATCAGATCCAGATCCACTGCCACTGAAACGAGCTGGAAAACCTGACTGCAGCTGATTTACATATTTCATCAGGAGTTTAGGAGCTTCTCCAAGTTTCTGCTGATACCAGTGTAAGCGGTCCCTGTTAGACACAGTCAGTGTGAATGCAAAAAATGCATTCACACTGAATGCAAAAAAATGCAAAAAAAAAAAAAAAAGCGTTTTCACTATGGGCATGTGACATGTAAAAACCAATAGGACAAAAAAAAAAAACTAAAGTTCTGATCATCTGTATTTAAGGTGGTTCCCTTAATACATTTACTTGAATTTTTAACAGAGATAAAACAATATGTGCTTTGTAATTGACTAAAACAACTTCCTATTAACTGTTTACTATTTGCTACACGTCTATGAACTTAACTACTTCAAGGTTTCCATTATTTTATTTTAGGGTTTTTTTTGTGCTTTTTTTTTAAGGTCACATATTTTCCTATTATTTTTTTTTTCACAAGCTACCACAGGTCTCAGAGGTCACTAGAGTTTGTATGTTAATGCTCCAGTTGTAATACCCCTCAAATAATGAAATTTTTTTTCTCGAATTCGCGGTGACATTACTATGAACAGGACGTCTCTCTAAAACTGATGACATGCTCAGGGGGAAACTGATCACAAAGGCTGACTTAACAAAAATAACAGTTGTACTAGCCTGTGTGGAAAAAAATTATTGATCTATAATTGAAGTTGAGTGGAAGGTACCAAAAACCCAGAAGGCCTTAGTTCAAGAGGCCTTAATCCTCGCAGCACTTGTTCAAAGAGACGCCTGCACGACAAATTGAGAAAGTGAGAAAAACATGCAGGCAGAAGGCAGGAGTTAGGTAATAGAGCAATAAGATAAGACAACTAACATCAGGAAAAATAATAACCTGTAATCTTTAATAATAATACTAATAATATTCACTACAGTTACGCTTAAGATGATTAACGATGGTTGGGTAATGTAAATTAAGAAAATTTGCAAAGTGTGACCCAAGAACAACCCGTACACACAGAGTGCAAGAAATTAAGGAACTTTATTGGAATGGAAAATTCAGAAAGTGCAGGCAGTGATCCAAAATATAAAAATAAACTTTCGGTTCTGCTTTAATTGGGACAAAGTGCAAAAAAGCCAGACTTCTGCTTTGAAAAACAGATAAACAACATAGATCAGATTTTATCAAATTGTTAAGAAAAATATAAGAAGTATATCAGGTAAATTGTTAAAGTAAATCACTGATCTTCAGCTGTATCATCATCCTTGCCCATCAGAGCTCGAGTCAGACGCAAATTGTGACGATTTGGGTAAGGGAAGGTGCAGCCACCTGCTCCCAGAAGGAATCTTAGACGAGAAGGTGTATGAGAAGAGCGCTGCCTGCGAACTAGAACAATAAGAAAATCTGAACAAATGCACTTTGCACATATTAAAAGAAATATAACAAAACAAAGCATACTGCAACATGCACAACTAAAAAATTAATTATTACTTTACCAACCAGCAACCAAATTGAACTAATATTGTAATATACACAATAATAATTTATATATATGTATACATGTAATCACGAAATCTTGATTTTAGTAGTGTAGGTTCAAAACTAGCAAATAATCATGCAATGATCAGATTAATGTGATTGTTTAAACTAACCTTATATTCCCACATAATATGGGAATAGTAAGTAAACAAAAATTAAATATTAACAAACATGATCAACTGATTGAATTAATCTGATTAAAGTCATTTCAATACTTTAATCAGATTTAAGCTGATTAAATTAAATTTACCTCAATGCTTATTTTAGTTAAAATATAAGGGCAAAATCATTAAAATAATCTGTTAAATTAATTAGTTATAAGCATAATCTAAATGAATAACCAAAACATATGTTAAAGTACTAATAGACAAATAATTTCTATAAATGTCTCTAAAATAGCTAAAATCTCTAAAATATATGTAACGGACAGTTAAAAACAAATAAGACAAAATATACTGTGATGGGAATAATAAAAAATAATTTAAATATAATTATTTAAATAGAACACTTACCCATCTTGATGAGGAAAATTCAGAAAAATTGCTTCAACAAAACCCAAAGTCACCAGCGGTGGTCAATGGTCTGGTCAAGAAAAAAGGAACAAACCAAATTTTCTCCAAAAAAGGGAAAGCATAAGACTTCTTAGGCCCAGACTTAACTAAATATGAGATGGAAAAAAGAAAAAAAGAGATAACGCAATTGGGAGGCGCTACATCAATCTAACCTAGGCAAAATTGGCTTACATCTCATAAATATTAAGTGATTTCTTGACTTAAGGAGGAGCAAACAATGATGTAAGTGTTTAATGAAGGTATATAAACCATGTAAAATTAGGGAAGTTAGAGGAGGTGAGAGATAGACCGCTTCACAGTTTGTCGGTTTGTCTTTTGTGCTGTCCATTTACTTTTGGCTGCAATAAACTCTTTTGCTATTTCAGTGCTTGAGTGGTTATTGATTTTGTTTTGGAAAATTGGCATAGTACAGCAAATTTGCCACGACACCTGTTCTATTTATTTCATAACAATATACCCATAGAAAGATATCATAGATGCATTCCTTTATCTTCTTCTCATTTTTTCATTCCATTTCTTTTATTTCCCAAACTGCACATCATGGCTTTGATTTTTTAAAAATTTTATTTTAATTCAACGAGGAATCAGGATCTAAACCACTAGAGGCAAAAGTGAACCATTTCACGCCGGAGGGTAGCGGGGTTTGGGGCAAGTAGACACATTATATATTATTAAATTTCACACAGAACATTAGAATGAAATCTGTTAGCAAAATTATACATCGCAGTATATATTTACAGTATAGTAAATGAACTGTTTTTTTAGTAGCATTTCTCAGTGTGAGTAATTTTAATAATTAAATTACTGTACAAAGCTTCCAGTGGGGAGACATGAGTTAATGTCCACTTTGTCACATCCCTTGTATTTGTATTTATGAGCCACCTTCCTTGTATCTATGAGTGAGAGCTTTCAAATTATAATCAGGGCACTAGTGAGGTTAAGTGACCTAAACAGTGACCTGAAAAAAAAATGTTTTGTGCAAATGAATGAGAGAAAAAACACCAAATCAAATGCTATCCTCATTCATAACCTTTCTTTACTTTTCTCCCACGTACTCTGTGCGGCACCTGGCAGGATGTTTCCCTGAGCCGCTGCCCATGTCTCCCATCTGTAAATCTACTGCTACAAGCACACACACACATGCACAGAGACACCAAAATAAATAAATAAAGAAAGAAAGTTCCCAAAAGAACACGACCCCCACAGTGAAGCTTGGAGGTATCATCACTATTATCATCATTTTCATTATCACGCAATCAGGCTGCTTTTCTTCACCTGGAACTGGAGCTTTAATCAGGGTGAGTGATTAATAATTACTAATGCCATTCAGTTGTGCTACAGTAAAATAAGAATGATTTCCACCTTTGAAAAAAGAAATAGCTTTATCCAGGGTCTAAATCTAAACCTAGTTAAAAATCTGTGGTGTGACCTAAAGAGAGCTGTACACAGGAGATGGCCAGGCAATTTGAGTTATAATTTTGCAAGGAAAAAAAAAAAAAAAAAATGCAAAGATGTGCCAACTGACTCTTAGTCCAAAAGATTGAATGCTGTGATCTAAGTGTTTTTCAGCTAAATGTTACTTTTGGGATGTGCATTGTGCTGGTTACTGTGCCTTATTTTGCCTTAAATTATTATTTTTGCTTTGAACCTTCATTTATAGTTTGAAATTTAAAATTATGGAAAAATATATATTTTAATTATTATTTTGAATTAACTTTTGTCACATTACAAACACGTGCCAATTTAACAGGTGTGTGTAGACTTTTAATAACCCCTTCATGTATTTGGTGCAAACAGAGCTCATAACAGACTGTTACCGGTACAGTATGGGGTGTGGACTTCGAAAGAGGCATAATAGCAGTGGTGAATTACAAGGAAAGAGACTTTTAATAAAGAAAGCAAGAAACGAACAGAACAGGCTTTTACAATAGAACTCAAAGAAACATACTCTGAAACTAGGGGGGAACCAAAACGGAAATAAACAACCTATAAACATGGAACTTTAAAACTTTACTCAGAAAACATGGTTTAAACTTTAAATCTTAACTAACCTGAACAGACTATAATCAGGAACAAAGGAAACATGAAACTATAACAAGACAAAACACGGAGCATGACAAAACAGCAGAATAGGAGCTAGGCACAACAACCATCTCCAATCACCTGACCGAGGTGCATTCTGGAAAACAGAGTTTAACTTAAAAAGGAAACAAAGGAAACATGAAATGGTGTCTCTGCGCATGGCGCCCTCTGGTGGTATTCCGTGACAATAACCAGCAGAGATTTTTTTTTTTAACCATTAAACCACATCTATAGAAAAAAAGGTGTGTAACTAGATGTAGCAAGATCTTGGCATATGTCTAAGGAAATGTGGGCTTATACACTGCCTTACATATTGTAAATATTTAACCACCTCAGCTTTTTCAAATTCAAATAAAACTTTTATTTGTCTCATACACAGTATGATATGGAGTAAAATGCTTATACGACCACAGATGACCTTAAAATTTAAAAAATAAGAAAAGTAAGAGTTTTGAGAATAAAATAAGAATAAAAAGTATAAAATGGGATTTTTTTTTTTTTTTTTTTTTTTTTACAAATTAGACATATAGAAAAATATAGAACATATATAGCTTCTTTAAGAGGCCAGACTTAACTCTAAACATGACCTTACTGTAGGTGCATGTTATTCACAAGTTCTGACGCGTGTCTTTAGTTACACAGTGTCACTGACGACATCAGACGTTTCGTTGATTTCTTTGTCTCTTGTTTATTTTCAACATCAAAAACAACGGTTGTTACAGTTTCTTGCATAAATCCACTGTAGTCACGACAAGTCGCTTGCTGTGTTCTGTAGCTTCAATAGATTACAGTTACAACAACTTATTTTACTGTATTCCTTTTAGCTTACTGTCTCACGTTATCACGGTCAAAAGCTTGTGTGCTCCACACCTTTCTGTATCCTTCCGTGTCTTAACAACAACTACAACTAACGTGCGTGATAGACATGGAACTGCATAACTGTGGGATGATGTCACAGAACAACCCATGAAGTGATGTCACAATACAAATTATATTTATGATACTTAATGCTTAATGCTTAACTACTAAACTGAAATAAGATAAACATAACAACAAATCACAAGAATGAAATATGGCCCTTACATTTCCAGCCCCTAATTGACAGGCAGGAAGACTGACAATTACACACATTTTTTGTTTGTTGTTTTTTTTTTTTTACAATTGGGCCACAACATTTACTATTGGATTAAAATTTGAATTAACTTTCTTAACACTTTAGAATTAACTTTCTTAACACTTTAGAATTAACTTTCTTAACACTTTAAACATTTTTTTTAACGGTTTAACTTAAGGTATTCATATTGCTGCGTACCAAATGAAAGGAACATGACTACTTTATAAGGTAATTAACAGTCTATTTCACATATCAGGCACAGCTTATCGATGGGTCTTTCCAGGGTACTGGTTTTAGTTTTGACCAGTACACGCCTCACAAGTCCTTTTTTATCAGGGAACACTTTCGTGATCCGTCCGACGACCCATGAATTTCTTGGAGAAGACTCATCAATTATTAGAACTACGTCTCCAATCGAGAGGTTTTTTCTCACCTGAGACCATTTTTGGCGCTCCTGAAGCAAGGGCAAGTATTCACGCACCCATCGCTTCCAGAATAGGTCGGCAAGATACTGAATTTGCTTCCACTTGCGACGTGCGTAAGTGTCCTCTTTTTTGAAAAGACCAGGGGGCAAGTTTGGCTGTTTTTTCATCAGCAGCAGGTGGTTAGGTGTCAGGGGCTCCAGGTCTGTGGGATCGTCTGTAGCGGTGGTAAGGGGACGGTCATTTATTATAGCTTCCACCTCACACAGGAATGTGTGCAAGCTCTCGTCGTTTAGTGTTTGTTCTTTTAGTACAGACCTCAAGATTTTTTTAACTGACCTTATCTGCCTTTCCCATATTCCACCGAAGTGAGACCCAGCAGGAGGATTAAATATCCATTGTATCCCCTTTTGCATGAGGACGCCTTCAATTTTTGACTGATTCCACTGTTGGATAGCTTTACGCAATTCAGTCTCAGCGCCTATGAAGTTTGTTCCATTATCACTTCTCATAACTGACACCTGGCCTCTTCTGCACATGAAGCGTCGAATAGCATTTAAGCAGGAGTCTGTATCTAATGACTGCGCGACTTCAATGTGCACGGCTCTTGTTGTCAGACAAGTAAACAATACGCCATATCTTTTAACATTACTTCTACCCCGTTTGACCTCGAAGGGTCCAAAATAGTCTACCCCTACGTTAGTGAACGGTGGGTGATCTGGTGTTATTCTATCGGGTGGCAGTTCTGACATTTTTTGTTCACTATTCTTCGCTCTGATCTTTCTGCATGTCACACAACTGGACAGAAACTTTCTCACAAGGGAATTTGCTGTCGGAATCCAGTATTTCTGCCGCAATTTTGAAAGCATATAATTCCTTCCACAATGTCCGACCTGTTCGTGAGTGTTTCTTAAGATTAGGGTTGTAATGTGTGAGTCTTTGGGTATAATGACAGGGTGTTTTGCATGCTCAGGCATTGCAGACCTACCAAGACGTCCTCCTACTCTTAGCACTCCATCCTGCAGTACTGGATCCAGTTTGGAGAGACAACTGTTTCTTTTTACGGAAGCATTACCCTTTTGTAACATGGAAATTTCGTCTTTGAATTTTTGGTTTTGAACGAACTTAATGACTTCGTTTTCTGCCCTTGTTAAGTCCTTAATTGTTAGAGACTTATGGTTTTCTATTATTGAGTTGTTTGCCTGTCCCTTAATCCTTCTCGTTCTCTGTTTAAGCATGTCTTTAACGCAAAGAATCCAGGCAACAGATCTTTTCAACTTATACCAGTCGGAGTGATAGTTAATCAGTTTACTCACGGCATCTGTGCTCTCTGTAGTTTTTACGAGGTTCGCTGAGGCTGAGTGTTTAATCTCAATGTCATCCTCTTTCGTCGACAGATCGTGAATGTTTTCAGGCCATTTACTCTCTGGTGTTTTAAGAAAGGGCGGACCATGGATCCAATTGTTGTTTTTCATGAATTTTTCACAGGAAACTCCTCTGGAAGCAGCGTCGGCTGGGTTTTTTAAAGTGTTGACGTACCTCCACTGCTGTGGCTTGGTTGACTCTCGTATGATGGAGATTCTGTTAGCGACAAAGGTTTTAAAGCGAAGTTTTTCATTAACAATGTACCTCAAAACAGTTGTGCTGTCGGTCCAAAACACAGAGTCCAGCAGTTCTATTTCCAGTTGGCCTTTCAGCATTTTGTCGTTGTTTACGGCGACCACTGCCGCTGTCAATTCCATTCGTGGGATAGTAGTTTGTTTCAAGGGCGCTACGCGAGAATTCCCCATCATGAATGCACAGTGTGTAAGTCCATCAGCATTTACTAACCTAATATATGAGACGACTCCATATCCCATTTCACTTGCATCTGAGAAGTGGTGAAGTTGTGCTGTATTTGTGACTCCAAAGTCAACTGGTTTTACGCATCTTGCTACACTAAACTCAGACAATTGATGCAACTCGTGTAGCCAGGCCCTCCATCTTTTTATAAATTGTTCGGGAATGTCATCGTCCCAAGCGAGTCTCTCTTTACATAACTGCTGCATTAAGATCTTAGCTGGCAGTATGACTGGTGCAAGGAAGCCTAAGGGGTCATAAATTGAACTAGTGACTGACAAGATTCCTCTTCTAGTCACAGGCCGCTTTTTTAAGCTAATCTTGAACTTGAGCGTGTCTGAATTAATACACCACAGCACCCCTAGAGCCCTCTCAACAGGGAGTACGTCTTTACTCAAATCTAAGTCCCTCATGTCTTTAATTCTCTCACCCTCAGGGATGGAAGCTAGCAACGTACGACTATTACTTGCCCACTTGGTGAGGTGAAACCCTCCACTTGCGCACAGTTTGGTGAGATTACTATATAGCGCAACTGCTTGGCTATGACTAGAGACAGACTTCAAGCAGTCGTCTACATAAAAGTTTTTAAGTACTGTGTTGACTGCCTCGGCAGATGCATTGCTGCGGTTTTCTTCTGCTGTTTTCCTAAGGGCGAAGTTAGCTACACTTGGAGATGATTTTGCACCAAACAAATGAACGACCATTTTATACTCAACCAAGTCCTGACTCACGTCTCCGTTCGGCCACCACAGGAAACGCAACAAGTCTGTGTCCTTTTCCGGAACTCTGACCTGATAGTACATGGCTTCCACATCTGCCATCATGGCAACTTCTTCTTGTCTAAAGCGTGCGAGCACCCCAATGAGTGAGTTTGTCAGGTCGGGTCCCTGCAGAAGCTCGCTATTTAATGATATTCCCTGATAGCTAGCAGCACAGTCAAAGACTACCCTTAGCTTTTTCTTTTGAGGATGGTGCACACCATGGTGAGGTATGTACCACACCTGCCCGTCTTGTCGACTTAGGTGGGGTGTGGGGACCTTGACTGCATGACCCTTCTCAAACATGTCATTCATGAAGTTTAAATACTCTTTGTGAAAGGAGCGGTTATGCTTAAACTTCCGTTTGAGGTTCAGAGCGCGCTGCATGGCTGCGCTTCGGTTATTGGGCATTTGAATAGCTGCTTTCTTAAATGGGAGACCGATGTAGAAGTGATTATCGGTAAATTGCAGGGAGTTAGTTACAGAGTCTAAAAACTGATAGTCCTCTTGTGACAACTCAGCTTTGTCATCACAGTTCCGTTCAGGAAAATCATGGTTGTACTGTTGTATCAGCATTTGTTCTACACTTTCGATGGAGACTCTGTTGACTGCAACGCTCACTTGCTCATTGTCACATGTGCCTTCCTCGACCGACTCTCGAAGAGGTCCATTTATGGTCCATCCGAGAGCAGTCTTTACTGCATATGGCCCATTGTGCCTGCTGTTAATCACTCGCCATGGTTCTAGGAGCCTGTGCTCTTTGTTACCTATGAGAATTTCAACGCCAGCATTAATGTAAGGCAGTTTTACTTCGCTGAGGTATGGCCACTTATCGATGTCGTGCTGTTGTGGAATATTTTCCACTGAGACTGGGATACTCTTTTGTGTGAACACTTTGGGGAGTTCAACAAAGGTGTTTTCTTCCAGACTGCTAACCTCTAGATCAGTAAGCACGTAGCTTTTTACTTGTTTCTTCGCGTTCAGGGTGCTTAACATGATGTCAATTTTTTTACCTTGTACGTTTAATCGCCTTGCTAGTGACTCTGTACAAAATGTAGCAGAGCTACCTGGGTCCATAAAGGCGTATACTTTTACTGTCTTGTTGCCTTTTTTGGACTTTATTTTAACAGGTACTATGGAGAGAATACAGTCATCTCCAGCCCCGACGCACGCACTCGTTTCGTGACTCGCTGCAACAGGCAATGTTTGAACTGGTTCGGTTTCGTCAGCCTTTGCGATCGCTTGAGCTGTGTCTTTTGCTGCAATGTGTAGCATGCGAGGATGTTTCTTTGAGCACAACTGGCAGGTAATTTTCTTCGTGCAGTCTTTGCTTAAATGTCCTTTTACTAAACAGCCAAAGCAGAATCCATTCTTTTTTAGAAAGTCCAATTTGACCTTATATGTCTCATTGTTAAACTTGTGGCATTCGTCTAGGGTATGATCTTGCTCACAGGATGCACAAGGTTTAGTGAAGGCACTAATAACTAATGCACCACTACTCTTTACTGTGATTGAGTCTCTATGATTTTTACCAACCTGTTTTACGCCGGTCGCAAAGCTGCTGCCCCTCTTTTCTTCAGTTTTTTGCTTGAATCCTGGAGAGGATTTGCTGCTGTGTTTTTTACCACTAGTCGTTGTACCACTAGTTGAAACGTTCAGGTCTCCAAAGAGTGGGTTGGACATTACCTTTGCTTCTCGTTCTACGAATTTCATCAGCTGCACAAACTTAGCTCTTTCCTGATTGCGCTCCTCGTACTTGTATACGTGGCTTCTCCATTTTTCACGCAATTTGTAGGGCAGTTTTGAGGCGACACCTCTCAAGTTGGTAGCATTGTCTAGCTCATCCATGTAGTCGATGCTTGACATGGTATTGTAACATTCTACTAGGAACAGGGAGAAGGTTTTTAGCGACTTTCCGTCCTCTGACTTTATTTCCGGCCAGTTGAGTGCCTTTTGCATCAGCGTTGTAGCGATTATTTGTCTATTTCCGAAATTGTCATGTAACAGTTTCATAGCCTCTGCGTAGCCACGATGTTCTGGCATGAGCAGGCAGCTTCTCACTAGGTTCTTAGGCTGTCCTTCAGTATACTGCTCGAGAAAGAACAGCCTATCATGATTGCTATCAGTGTTGGTTTCGATGGCGTGTTTAAAGGCTCTTACGAAGGACGTGAACTCAAGAGGGTCACCATAGAATGGAGGAACGTTGCGCGAAGGTAAGGAATGTTGCCTCTGACTCTTTGCAAACATTTCTGTAAGATCTGCCTGAAGTGGCATCCTACCCTGAGGCTCCACTATGTCAGTGTTGTAAAGTGAGTGTTCGTTACCTTGGGTGGGCCGTTCCATTAAGGTGCTTGACATTATGGGTTTGGTACTCACTGGCATGCTTAAGTGGGTTGCTCGGAGGCGTGATGGCAGCTCGAGGTATTCCGTTGCCGAACTGTGGTTGCAGTGGTCGTTTTGCTCTGGTTCCGAGGGGCGTGCACCACTCGTTTCGACGACCACGCTCCGTCTGGCAGGATGTTGTTTTTTGCGGTTCTGGTAAGAATTTAGTTCAGCATCGGCCATTGCAAGCGCCGTTTCAATTTCCAGCCTTTCCTTTTGTGCCTTTAATTGTGCTTGTTTAGCCTTTAGTTGTGCTTCCTCCAGCTCCAGCGCCTGCCGATCTCTCAAAGTTGCTGCTTTAGCCAGCAAAGCTGCTCTGTTGGCTTCTGCCTTTTTTAGTCGAGCTTCGGATGCTGCTGACGTTAAGGACCTCTTGGATGCCGATGACGTTACGCTTCCTTGCCTTTGGGGGGCGGGCGTCTTACGCTCCGCCATTGACACACTGTCGTTTGGCGAAACTCCATCGTCAACTGTTTGAGACGGCTTAAAGCGGTTACTAGTGTCCGCGATCCACGACTCCACTCTTATCATGAATTCCGTGCAGCGCGTTAATCTAGGGTGATACCAGTGGTGCTGATCGGTTTCACGCTCTTCATCCTTTACGCACGATCGCACTGTTACATTACTTTCAATAAAGTCATTTAGCAGCGCTTTGTATTGGCGGCTCTTGGCCTTAACGTCATGCAAATTACAAGCATTGTCCATAAGCTTTTGACTTTAATGTAGGTGCATGTTATTCACAAGTTCTGACGCGTGTCTTTAGTTACACAGTGTCACTGACGACATCAGACGTTTCGTTGATTTCTTTGTCTCTTGTTTATTTTCAACATCAAAAACAACGGTTGTTACAGTTTCTTGCATAAATCCACTGTAGTCACGACAAGTCGCTTGCTGTGTTCTGTAGCTTCAATAGATTACAGTTACAACAACTTATTTTACTGTATTCCTTTTAGCTTACTGTCTCACGTTATCACGGTCAAAAGCTTGTGTGCTCCACACCTTTCTGTATCCTTCCGTGTCTTAACAACAACTACAACTAACGTGCGTGATAGACATGGAACTGCATAACTGTGGGATGATGTCACAGAACAACCCATGAAGTGATGTCACAATACAAATTATATTTATGATACTTAATGCTTAATGCTTAACTACTAAACTGAAATAAGATAAACATAACAACAAATCACAAGAATGAAATATGGCCCTTACACTTACCTTCACCATGCTTCACTATGAACATTGGTTTCTGCCAAACATAGTGCTCTGTTCCAAGGTCAGAAGACTTAGTGAGATTTTATATGGCTTCCAAAACAAAATTGGTGATCTTTAAGATTCTATTTGTTTAAATATGTTCCCTTTCAAAAGCTACACTCGATGCTGCGTGAAAACGCTATGAGAACATCTTTCTGTGTTGCCGGTTGTGAAGCATATGTGTATCAAACACGCCAAATCCTGTCATATATAACCTCGGTCAGGTGATGTTATTTAATGAACGTAGCTGCAGGTTATAAATAGGAGTGAACTGAAAACATTCCTCAGATCTTTTTGTTTTCAGGACCGTATTGTGATTGCGTGTGATGTGTGCAAGCGAATTTAAAAGTATTACCTCACCAATATGGTGGAGTTTGTTAGGAGATCCGTACCTCCGCGTGATAGATCTCTTTCGGAGCGTGATCTTCACACCTTTTTTTAGATTGCTCCGCGCGCGGCTCACATTCTTAAAGAGAAACCACGAGTTGCGGCGCATTCCTGGGGTTAAACAGTGCAATCTGGCAGACACGCATGAGACAGGTTTCCCCCTTTCTCTCGCGCTCTTGCCGAATCAGGAAGTTTTCCATCCACTTCTCAAGCGCGCATCGGCACTTCTTGTGAATGGATAGGAAAGACATACTCTCGCTTCTGCGGGTATGGAGGAGTTACTAATGCATGCGATCGATCGATCGATTGATCGATCGCATATCGTATTTGCCCGCAGAAGTGGGATTTTGCCCCAAGCCCCAATAAAAAATGTAGACGTCAGGTTTCTGTCGAGTGGCCGGGGGGAGGAGCCTCAGCGGAGCTCTCTCTCTCTCTCTCTGTCTTTTTTTTTTTGGCAACCTTCATAAAGAGTTAACTCTTTCATGGAATAGCCTTATTCATCCTGTGTTTTTCGTGCCATCAACTTCGATTTATTCGAATATCGTTGATGCAAAGGCGCGGTTATATGATGATGTTCCAGATAAAAGAGACGCTTATGCGCTCTCTCTCTCTCCTGGGACATCATCCTCCCTGAAAAAGCACACACTCCCCACCAAGCCGTATAGACAGACATCTTACCTGGTGTGAAAAAGCTTTCAGGCAGCTGATCAGGCTGGTGCTCTACTGCACACCATGGCGGTTATGCAGGCTTACCAGACTGACCTGCTAAAAGACTTGAGCACTGGCGGGGCTCTTCAATGCCGTTCCTGGAATTACGCAGAGCCACAGACCTGTCTCTTTGTGCAACAAAGCAGACGGCCTGTGCTATCGGCTGTTTTTATGGCTTTGATGGTCTTCCACGGAGAGTTACCTGTGGCTTAATCTCACGGGAATCAAGGATAAGGATCGTGCGTTCCTCCTTGATGCCCCCATGCCCCCTCCGGCCTGTTTGGCGACGCCGTTTGGCCCTCGTAAGACTGGGGTGCGGCGTGCCACCCTTCACAATCCGCCTCAAAGAAGTCGGACCTACGTACTGTTTTTTTCACGAAGAAGAAGTCCTGAGGCTCATTCGCCCAGGACCGTGGGGGTAACTCCCCCCGGGGAGGCGCGCTTAGAATTCCTCTCAAGGATAAAGTGTTTTCCCTGGCACCCCCCGAACTCGCCGTCTAAATGATAAGACTTTTGCCCCTTTCAGAGAAACTGGCAGCGTGGAAGCTACTGCCAAGTATATCCCCTTGGGTACTAAGCACTGTAGTGAGAGCTACAGGATCCAGTTCTCACATCGCCCTCCGCGTTTTAACGGCGTGGTCTCCACTTCTGTCATACCGGAAAGGGCGCATCTGCTGACTCTGGAGTTACAGAAGTTGCTGGAAAAAGGGGCCATAGAACATGTTCCTCTGCCAGACAGAGGGTCAGGCTACTACAGTCGGTATTTCTTGGTTCCCAAGAGGAACGAGGGCCTGCGGGCAGGCTAAAAGACAGGTCAAGACTGTCAATGTGATTGTTTCTTATATCCAACCAAGGGAATGGTTTGTGACAATCGATCTGAAGGATGCATATTTTCACAAAGAAATATTGCCACAACACAGGAAGTTCCTGAGGTTCGCTTTCGGGGGCGAAGCTTAGCAGTATCGGGTCTTTCCATTTGGTCTAGCTCACCCCACACATTAGACGACTGGCTGATTCTGGCTCAGTCGCAGAAGCTAGCAACTCGACATCGGATGTCATCCTAGCTCATCTCCGTTCCTTAGGATTGAGACTCAACGCTATAAAAGCGTTCTCTTTCCTGCTTAGAACACGATATATTTGGGTGTCAGTGAGATTTGATCGCAATGGGGGCACAGGTGTCTCCTACACGTGCCGAATCTATTTCCAACACCCTGAAGGAAAACAAGCTAGGCCAGAAAGTGACTGTTCAACACTCTCAGAGATTTTTAGGTCTCATGGCAGCTGCATCCACGATGAGACCTTTGGGCCTTCTGCACATGAGATTGTTTCAGTTGTGACTAAAAGCAAGAGGATTTTACTCAGGGCCAATCCCCAGAGGCAAATAAGGGTTACGCATCAAGGGCTCCATACACTTTCTATGTGGTTTAGACCCCGGTTTCTGACTTTGGGTCCCACTCTACGTGCGTTTTGTCGTCGTGAGACCCTAACGACAGACGCTTCTCTCACGGGCTGGAGTGCGGTCTTAGATGGCCGTCCAGCCCAAGGCAGCTGGAGAGGCCATCTTCTTGCATGGCACATCAATTGCCCCAAAATAATTGCTTTATTTTGGCCCTGAAACACCTCCTCCAGCAGTTGAGGCTACCATGTCCTAGTGCGGGTGGGACCGGAAGCTATTGAAGCTATTATTCTTTTTCAGAAGAATAATAGCTTCAAGACAATGAGCCTTATTTAATGTTTGTGTAAGGCTTCAAATTCAAGAAAAAAAACTTTAAGACATACTTCTTTGAGTCATTAGGTTGCTTGAGATAAAGTATGGCCTTACCATAACTGTGTCTGTGTTGTGAATGTCAGGTTTGGATAAGTTTCCCAAAACTATTCTTTAGTGGTACACCAACCATTACTGGCCATTAGAGTTTTATATTCGTAAGCAGACAATAGCAGCAAAAATTTATTGTGAGTTACAGTGGTGTGGTGTGGTTCCTCTCCTCCACAAAGTGTCGTTGTGTCGTATCACATGCTCCAACTCAGCACCAGCAATCGCTCCCAGCTGCAGCAGTGCAGTCTCTCTACAATCTGACTGAAGGAGGTTTTTGTACGACTCTATAACACTGTGTGAACCAGTAGCCAGTGATCTCGTGGCGACTCTGACAGTAGTAATCTGCTGCATCTTCAGTCTGGACTCCACTGATAGTCAGAGTGAAATCAGATGCAGATCCACTGCCACTAAAACGAGCTGGAATTCCTGACTGTAGCTGCTTTACAAATTTAATGAGGAGTTTAGGAGCTTCTCCAGGTTTCTGCTGATACCAGTGTAATTGATCACCATATGAACTGTGAGAAGACACTGCCTGACTGGTTCTACAGTTGATGGTGACTGTGTCTCCTGGAAGAGCAGATTTCACTACAGGAGTCTGAGTTACTGTGGCTTGACCTCTGCACTCTGTAGTTTTTTTTTTTTTAAAAGCATACATTATAAGCAACTGAAATATAACTATAAACAATAAGTGTATTTGTATGAATAGATGTAGATATACAATCTGAAGCAGTGCCTGACCTTGAGTCCAGAGGATCAGTGTCCAGATGAAGACGGGGATCAAAGTCATGGTAGCTGTGGGTGAAGTTGCTGTAGCAGCAGCTCTCAGTCATAAAGTGTTAAAGTCACAGCGCAATAAACACCCCCTGAGCACTGAAGCATGTGCTGCCAATGCAAAGTGGCCTCTAAGTATGGAAACATCTTTACCACATTCCCGTAATTCTGTAATGAAGAAGTTTAGTCTTTCACTTTAATTCATCATGATTCAGACTGACTACAGAGGAGATTTACATCTGAGCATCATCATGAAGTTATTGCTTAATATTTTCATGAATAAGGTATAATACAGGTGCATCTCAATGAATTAGAATATCATTGAAAAGTTTATTTAATTCAGTAATTCAGTTCGAAAAGTGAAACTCATACATTATATAGATTCATTACACATACATACAGTATACAGACATATATTTCAAGTGTTTCTTTTTTTTTATTTTGATGATTATGGCTTACAACAAATGAAAAACCCAAAATTCATTATCTCAGAAAATTGGAATATTATGAAAAACGTTTAATATTGGAGATTCATGGTGTCACAATCTAATCAGCTAATTAACTCAAAACACCTGCGAAGGTTTCCTGAGCCTTTAAATGGTCTCTCAGTCTGGTTTAGTAGGCTACTCAATCATGGGGAAGACTGCTGCCTTGACTGTTCCCTTTCAAAGGCTACACTTGATGCTGCGTGAAAACGCTATGGGAAACATCTTGTCATGTTGCGGGTTGTGAAGCATGTGTGTATCAAACACGCCAAATTTTGGCTTTTATAACCTCGGTCGGGTGACGTCATCTGATGAGACGCACCTGCAGGTTATAAATAGGAGTGAACCGGAAACATTCCTCAGATCTTTTGTCTTTACTGACCTTGTTGTGTATGCGTGTCTGTGTTTAAACCAGCAAAATAAGAAAGTGTTTAACTCACTGATATGGCAGAGTTTTAATTGAGCTATCCCTCCGTGTCTGATAAATCCATATCGGAGGGCGATCTCTACACTTTACTGCTTCGAATAAAGTGCTCGCGCGCGCCCTGCATTCCTTGCATTTCTGGGGCTTAAAACACGTGTATCCAGCAGAGCTGAGAGAGACGGATTCAAAACTCCTATCTCTCACTCCCTTGTTGGATCGGGAAATTGAGTATTTCGAACATTTTGCAGGCTGCCGTTTGGAGAAACCAGAGAATAAGGAATAAACCAGTTGTTGGGTAAAAATAACCCAACCAGGTGTTCATTTGTAAATGACTCACTACATCTCATTTGAACCAACCCAACAGTGTGTTTAAAGTACCCGAAATAACCATGAGATTTGGAACAGCAGCTTTAACAGCAGGTCGATTGCAGTGTGTGTGTTGTGCTTGAGTGAGTTTGTCTGGAGAGCCATGAACATCTGCTGAAAGTGCCAATCTATTTTGGAAACTGTTCATGCAAATGTGTGTATGTGTGTGTCACTGAGTATATTTGATGATTAATGTGCTACCGGGTAAGGAGGATACCACTTGTTTTTAACTTTTCTGACTGGTTAGAATGGGCATAAAACATTATGGATATTAACACAATCTAATGCATTCCACTAAAATACAAAAAAAAAAAACTTTAGAAATTTTCCCGATTTACAATTTTTTTTTATCAGAATGAATCATTTACAGCTTTTATTTAGAAAGTGATAGTCTTATTAAAGACTATATTTCTCAAAGCAGGTCATACACTAAACTACACACACTAATTCTTACTTACCTCCTGCTGTATATTAAGAACACATGGCTGTCTCTTAGCCCACTTTGTAGCCTTTTATTCACATAAATGTATTAAATTCTTTCATCGAGTGAATGCAAAATGTCCAGCAAGCAGTGAAAATAATGGCTGTCTCTCAAATCTTCTGATATCTGTTACTTAAGGTCTCCCTCTCTTCTCTTTAGAACAGAAGAAAGAGCTTGAACTGATATTTAATCCTAATTAATTTCTGGTCATGTAGTAATAAGTCCATCACCATAATCAAGCCCAGAGATAACAGACTTTGAGTTAATTATGACTTAACTACTCAGCATATAGATACAGGAATGATGTGTACAACTTTTATCCATTTTTTTTATATGTTGATGATGCACAACATTTGCTTTAAGCACGTTAATATACTACATTTACGCATTTACATTTACGCATTTGGCAGACGCTCTTATCCAGAGCGACTTACATTTTTATCTCATTACACATCTGAGCAATTGAGGGTTAAGGGCCTTGCTCAAGGGCCCAACAGTGGCAACTTGGTGGTTGTGGGGTTTGAACCTGGGATCTTCCGAACCGTAGTCCAATGCCTTAACCACTGAGCTACCCCTGGCCCATACTATTGGATGAAGGATGTAAATTAGGAAATAATCATGTAGGGATGGAACGATTTGAGTGTATTGTGCTATGACCTACTGAACTGAATATGGATGTAGCTCATAAACTTTACAATGTGTTCTTATTTAACACAGGGCTCGCTCATTAGATAAGATATTGGACTGAAATTGGGAAATCACAGGTTCAAACTATTGTGCAAGACCCTTAACTTCTCAGATGCAAAATGAGGTAAATGTAATTAATTCTGGCTAAAATCTACCAAATGCAATAATCTAGATCTTCTAAACAAATTGAAAAAATAGCAGCAAAGTGCACCAGGATGAAACCAGAACAAGATTCAGGGGGGCCAAACTGATAATAAAACTTATATAAAGAAAGGACAAGAAGAAAAAAAGTCAGAAGATCATGTATAAAACAGGGCCATCAGCTGGAGAAATTAGATCACATTAAAACATTAATGCTACATGGCAGGGCTGAAGTGTTTCCTGAAAGAGAAACGAGAAAAACTTACTAACAAAACAGATTATTAACAGTAACTGATATTCTGTCAGAATCTGAGACTAATATGGGCAGGATGAGTGATAGAGACTGAACGAAGAAGGAAAGTTATCCACTAAACAGTAAAATTCATAAATTACCAGAATAATTTATAAAACAACAGCAGTATTAATTTTACAGTAGTGTCAATGGAGTGGACTGAGTACAGTGTGGCGTTATTATTATTGAGAGATTTCTGATGTGAGTTGTGAGTTAGTGTGGTGTGGTTCCTCTCCTCTACAAAGTGTTATTGTGTCGTATCACATCCTCCAACTCAGGACCTGCAGTCACTCCCAGCTGCAGCAGTGCAGTCTCTCTACAATCTGACTGAGGGAGGTTTTTGTGCGACTCTATAACACTGTGTGAACACACAGCTGCTAGGACAGTGAGCACTCTGACAGTAGTAATCTGCTGCATCTTCAGTCTGGACTCCACTGATGGTCAGAGTGAAATCAGATCCAGATCCACTGCCACTGAAACGAGCTGGAAAACCTGACTGTTGCTGATTTACAAATTTAATCAGGAGTTTAGGAGCTTCTCCAGGTTTCTGCTGATACCAGTGTAAGAACTCACCATTTGAGTCCTTGTACACTGCCTGACTGGTTCTACAGTTGATGGTGACTGTTTCTCCTGGAAGAGCAGATTTTACTGCAGGAGTCTGAGTTACTGTGACTTGACCTCTGCATTCTGTGAAATACATATTATAATTCACCATGAGACTGAAACATTATAATACATAAAAATGTGTATTTGTATAAAGAGATGATTGTAGAGATAAAATCTGAAGCAGTGTCTGACCTTGAGTCCAGAGGATCAGTGTCCAGATGAAGATGGGGATCAAAGTCATGGTAGCTCTGGGTGAAGTTGCTGTAGCAGCAGCTCTCAGTCATGAAGTGTTAAAGTCACAGCGCTATAAACACTCCCAGAGCACTGAAGCATGTGCTGCTAATGCAAAGTGACCTCTAAGTATGAAAACACCTTTACCACATTCCCCCAATCTGTGAGTTTTGGTTCTGCGGTCAGATGGAGATTTTCTGTAAAATACTTTTAGGTCTAAGATCCATAAATAAGTAAATTAGAGAAAGAAGCTAACACTGGATGTGTTTGTACTGAATGTTAATGAGTTTCTCACTGTAGTGGATTTATGATGGAAGAATCAGCATCAGTGTTGGCAGTAAGTAAATACACACTGTTTTTGACTATAGAATATTGTTTTAATTACTGTATGATTACTGTATAAATATCACATTATCACTTTTAATCAGTCAAAAAAGTGAAAATTCAATAATATACTACAAATTTCCCATTAGAAGATCAGTATTTTATTAAGTGAGCCATTATGAGTAAACATGTTAAACTGCAAATCTAAATATTATAAATTTTAAGATCTTTAATTTGTGTAGTCTATTTGAATGACTTACACTTAAGCTTTATCATCAATTTAACTTAATATTGGTGTTTAAAAGTAGAGTAAAACATGAAAACATGATAAAAAAAACAGTCAGACAGTTAGTATATTAATCAGCTATTGTAAACAGAAGTTGGTGTTTTGTAGCTATTTTGTAATAAGAGGTTTAAATGGATGGAGAGAGCAGTGAGTTTAGAGCAGCAGGGTTTTTGTACGGCCACTAAACCTGTTTGTATCACTGTGGTGGACTTTTGGTGGAGGAACCAAACTGTCTGTGGGCCGTAAGTAACCTGTTTACTAATAACTGAAATACAGTGTGTTTAAATTAATGACTGAAATAGAGTGTGTTCAGATTAATGACTGAAATCACATGTGTACTGATTATTTTTTGCAGTGTAAGGATATAAATTATGTATTACTTTTCTGAATTCATTATCCTCAATACTTATCAGTCAAAAATCCAGAACTATTTTCTTAATTCTTTTGTGTGTTTTAAATGTTTGACAAAGTGGATCTGACTATAGGGGTAATAAATAATTTTTATTTAATCCACAAAACATTCATGATGCCGTAATCTAGATCTTCTAATAGTGAATATTATGATGATTTATTGTTCAATTAAATACATCCAATTTCTCAGATACATTGGATCTTTGAACTTAGGTAAATGTTAAAGCCTAAAAACAATATTTTAATGACAACTATTGTTTTGTTAAATTCTGTTTATTTATCTTATCACATTTTAAATAAACATTGATTTGAACATGCAATGATCACAGTGATATATATCAGTATAGATTAAATTCAACATAATTTAAGTTTAAGATTCTGAGAAAACAATAATTTAATTTATGTAAATATAAGATGTAAAGTATTTAAACTGAATGTGAAATGTTTGTGATGCTCCACTGAACTCAGTTCTGCTCTGTAAGATATAAAAGGAAGTGAAACACACAGTGAACGGAAATGAAGCCTGAGTGATTGACAGCTGTCCATTCCTGTCTCAACTGTGCATTTGTGTGCATGTGTGTAGGTCTCACCCGGCCCAGTGTGACGGTGCTGCCCCCATCCCGTGTGGAGCTGCAGCAGGAGAAGGTCACACTCATGTGTGTGGCCAACAAGGGCTTCCCCTCGGACTGGAGGCTGACCTGGAAGGTTAATGGAAACAGCTGGACCTCGGGGGAGAGTCACAGTGCTGATGTTCTGCACACAGACGGCCTCTACAGCTGGAGCAGCACGCTGACCCTTCGCTCAGAGCAGTGCAGGAACAAGCTGGTGACCTGTGAGGCCTTTAAGGAGAACCAACCTACTGTGGTGAGCACAGTGAACATAGAGCAGTGCTCAGAGCTGTGAGCTCACACACACTTTACTCAGCTCACCTTCTACTGCTTCACTGTGTGTTACATCTGGTCTTTACTGCTTAAATGTCCCATTTTTAAATAAAAGCCTTTGTTCAACAATAAAACAGCATTCTGATTTTCATCTTGTTGTATTTTTATACAGATTACTTTTTATCACCTACTTCTCAGTGTAACTCAGCACATCATCTTTAATGTCTTTAATGAAACTTCTGACAAAATTTTAATTATAAGCTAGAAATCTAAGAACAACCCAGTTCATTATCAAAACCAATAGTCCTGCATGGATATATTGCCATGAAACAATAATAATCATGTAAACATTTTTAAGAGTCAGCTTTTTGCTGGGAGGCGGCACGTAGTGGTGTAGTGGTTAGCACTGGCGCCTTGCACCTCCAGGGTCTGGGTTCGATTCCCAGCCAGGCTTGATTCCAGTCTCTGTGTGCATAGGGTTTGCATGTTCTACATGTGCTTTGTGGGTTTCCTCTGGGTACTCTGGTTCTCTTCCACAGTCCAAAGATATGCAGGTTAGGCTAATTGGTGGAAATTTTTATTTTTTATTAACTCATTAACAACAAAGAGTAAAGAGACGATGGTGAGGAACTGTTTATACTTTAGCTCATGTTTGTGGTTTAATAGAAATAAGAAAATAAATTGTTTGTGAAAAAATAAGCAGCTTTGAGGTAATAAACACTAACTCTGATTCACGTTTACCCATAATACACCATCACTGTGGGTTATTTATCTATAAAAATTCAAATTCAAATTTTATTTGTCACATACACAGTACAATATGCAGTGAAATGCTTATACGACCGCCGGTGACCTTAAAAAGAAAATAAAAAAACTTTATATAAGAAATAAATATTAATAAAAAGATATAAAATACAAAGGAAAATAAATGTACAGTAACTAGTAAAATAAACAAACTGTACAGATAAGGGCATGTAAAAATATCACAAAATATAGAATATACTGTAGGAATATGGGGAAGAAATATATATATATAAATTTTAAAATGTTTTAAAGTGGCATTAAAATGTTTTAAAGTGACAAAGTGTCATGTGCAATGGCAGATAAACATGTATTGTATAAAGTGACTTATGAAAAGTGCATGGCTTTAGATATGTAAATATGTATTGCATGAATGTGTCCATGATTGTCCAGTCAGTGTCAGTGTTTAAAAGATATTACTCCTGTGTGGTGTGATGTAATTGAGAGACCTTATCGCCTGCGGGAAGAAGCTCCTCTACAGTCTCTCTGTGTTGGCCTTCAGGGAGCGGAATCGCTTCCCAGACCGCAACAGAGAAAACAGTCCATTGTTGGGATGGCTGAGATCCTTCACAATCTTCCTGACCTTGGTCCAGCACTGCTTGCTGTAGATCAGGTGCAGGTCAGGGAGCTCGGTGCGGATGATTCGCTCAGCTGATCGCATCACCCTCTGTAGAGCCCGTCTGTTCTGCATGGTGCTGTTCCCAAACCAGGTCGTAATGTTTCCCGTCAGGATGCTCTCTATGGTACAGGAGTAGAAATTCCTGAGCACCTTAGAGGGCAGTCTAAAGTCTCTCAAGCGTCTGAGGTGATAAAGATGCTGCCGGGCCTTTTTTACCACGGTGTTGATGTGACAGGACCATGACAGGTCCTGCGTGATGTGAACACCGAGGTATCAGAAGCTGTCCACTCTCTCCACTAGGCTCCTGTTGATGATGGGGGTCTGGTAGTTCCTCTCCTGCTTTGTACTAAAGTCCACTATCAGCTCCTTTGTCTTGCTGACGTTCAGGAGGAGATTGTTTCTCTGGCACCAGTTCTCCAGATTTACAATCTCCTCTAGGTAGGCCGACTCATCATTGTTAGAGATCAGGCCCACCACGACAGTGTCGTCAGCAAACTTGATGATGGCGGTGGAGTTGGTAGTGGCCACGCAGTCGTGGGTGTACAAAGAGTACAGCAGGGGGCTTAGAACACAACCCTGGGGGGCTCCAATGCTGAGAGTGAGTGAGGCTGAGACATGTCCGCCCATCCTTACTTCCTGTGGTCTGCCAGTCAGAAAATTGGAGATCCACTGACACATGGATGAGCTGAGTCCCAGGTGCTCCAGCTTGGTGGTGAGTGTGGAGGGAATTATGGTATTAAATGCAGAGCTGTAGTCGATGAAGAGCATTTTAACATAATTCCCTTTCCTAGTGTCCAGGTGAGTAAGTGATGCATGGAGGAGATGAGAGATTGTATCGTCTGTGGAACGGTTCTGGCGGTATGCAAACTGTAGTGGGTCGAGTGTGTCCGGTAGTGAAGAAATGATGAAGTCTCTGACCAGGCGTTCAAAGCACTTCATCACTACTGAGGTGAGGGCTACAGGGCGATAGTCATTAAGAGAAGCAGGATGAGGTTTCTTCGGAAAAGAAACAATGATGGACTCTTTGAAGCATGTGGGGATCACCGACTGAGATAAAGAGATGTTGAATATCTCAGTGAACACAGGTGCTAGCTGGTCTGTGCAGGCTCTGAGGATACGACCTGAGATGCCGTCTGGTCTTGCTGCTTTCCTGGTGTTCACTCTCTTGAAGGCTCTCCTCACGTCATGCTCAGTGATGATGAACGCACTTCCGGTGCTGGCAGTGTCTTCCTGTCTGCAGCCATTAGCGCCGCTAGCATTAGCATTGCTAGCGTCTTTAGCTGCAGCCTCGAAGCGAGCATAGAAAGTATTCAGCTCGTCTGCCAGAGTCGCGTCCGCGTTTGTCATGCCGGTTGTTGTTGTTTTATAGTCCGTTATTGTCCTTAATCCCTGCCACAGGCTCCTAGAGTCACTCTGTTGGAGCTGTGACTCTAGTTTTCTCCGGTAGCGCTGCTTCGCCTCTTTCACCGCCTTCCGGACGCTGTATGACGCAGCCTTGTACGGTTCCATGTCCCCCGATGCGAGTCCCGTGTTGTAGGCAGCGGTGCGAGATTTCAGAGCGTCGCGGATAGTTTTATCCACCCACGGCTTCTGGTTGGGAAACGTTCTGATAGTCTTTTTCTCTACAGTATCATCCGCTAGTTTCCCAATGAATCCCACAACCACTTCCGTAAACACGCCGACGTCATCATCGGAGCTGTTTCCGCACATGTCCCAGTCTGCGTCATCGAGTGCGTCCTGTAATGCGACCACCGATTGGTCCGTCCAGCGCGCGACCTCCCTTTGAACCGGAACTTCCTGTTTCAGCCATTGTTTGTATTTTGGCATGAGGAAGATGGCGGCGTGGTCGGATTTACCAAACGGTGGGCAAGATTGTGCCTTGTAGCCGTCCTTGACCGTTGTATAACAATGATCCAGTGTCCTTTCGCCCCTGGTGGGGCAGGTGATGTGCTGATAAAAGCTCGGCGCTGCGCGTTTGAGGTTGGCACTGTTAAAGTTCCAATAAGTGCAGCGTACCGGTGTTGTGATTGTTGCTGTGTGAGTGCCTCATGCAGCTCGCATAAGGCAGTGTCCGTGGCCGCTTGTGGTGGAATATAAACGGCACTGATTATGGCCGATGTAAACTCCCGAGGTAGATAAAAAGGATGACACATGATGGACAGTAGTTCCAGATTTGGTGTGCAGGAGTGTGTAAGAGGAACAACGCTCGCGCTATTGCACCAGCTGCTGTCCATGCGGTGAACCGAGAAGAACTCAGCCGGCTGGATGGCGTGGTCCGGCACCGCTGGGTTCAGCCATGTCTCAGTGAAGCAGAGGAGATTGCAGTCCCGAATGTCTCTCTGGAACCTTATCCTGGCCCTGAGGTCATCGAGCTTGTTTTCCAGTGACTGGACGTTGGCGTGCAGGATGCTAGGCAGAGGTGTGCGGTGTGCACGGGCTCTCAGCCTGTTCCTGACGCCGACTCCTTTCCCCTTTGGGGGCGCCGCTTCGCGTCGCGTCCTTTGTTCTCTCTCAGGATCTCACTCGGCCAGCTCGGATCCGGATTTAAAAACGTTGAATTGTGAGTACATTGTATACCAATAGATACAAGAGTGTATCTATCACAACCAATGTACTCCATGGTGGTAATTTTGCCGATTTTAAAACACTGAAAACTAATTTAAAAAACAAAAACAGAGAAAAGGTGGTCGGAGCAGTCGTGACGGCAGCCGACCTCACCGGCGCCATCTTGGATCTAATGGACATAAGGCGAGGTCTTACGGGGAAAAGGGTCATTTTATTTGGAAAAATAGGGAAGGTAAGGGTTAAAAAGGAGGGAGGAAGGAAGATTTAAAGGGGAGAAAAGAGGTCAAGGGACGGCATTACGGTCTCCTTTTTAAAGTCTCTAGGGTGCGAAACATTGCCCCGCTCGTGTGCCACTCTCTAATAAGGCCTCCGAGCGCCTCTTTCCTGTGCTTCCGGATCCTGTACTTAACTCTGCACTTCACTTTTACAATGTGAAGGTTTAGAGAGGTCCATTAATGAAAATCTTCGCCAGTTGGCCTGACCTGCCTGCCCTGACTCTTTCGCGAAACTGCAGAAAAGGGTGGCCATCTACATAGGGAGCGAGGAGCAATAACGATTGAGGTGCACTGTGGTGCCTGGTGTTCTTGACTTTTAATATGTTTTTTATTTCATTAAACTAAATTCTCCAGGACAGCTAAATAAAATAATTTAATTATATTATTATTATTTTATTATAATAAAAATGTTTTTGTCTCCCTTTTACTGTTAATATTTTAATAATATGCACAGTATTTTGTTGTAAAAAAAACTTCAGCAGCACTTCACGCTTCAGCAGCATTTAAGTGCTAATAAACAATAAAGAATCCTTTGTGAATAGAATTGTTTTATCTGCCTTTGAACAGAGAATGTGACTAAATAGGCTCCAGATCCACCGTGGCACTGACCAGCTTATAGCACTAAGTGAAGTGATGAATGAATGAGTGTGAGTTATGAGTCTCACTGAACTAGGTAAGACAGGCATCACTATCATGGGAGTGTACTGGGTCCTGGAGCAGCACTGTTCAATTAATTTACAGGGTGACCGTGACATATTTATATTTTGGTGAAGAGAAGCAACTGATTTTTTTTATATCTGAAAAAGATGAAAATAAAAATAATGAAGGAGTGGGATCAAAAATGTTTTGTGGTTATTTTCTCCTAAAACTAAGCCACCAACAGATGTGAAATTTCATTCTTTGTACCATCATATATAAAGCTGTGACCAAATTACGCATTGCTGAGCTAAAAAAAAAACTGATCCCAAATATCTCTTCTGTATGTTTTGTGTGTTATCAAAAGTTCATAAAGTGTGTGTCATTGTCTCGCATCACATCCTCTAACTCAGCACCTGCAGTCGCTCCAAGCGAATACAATCTGACTGAGGGAGGTTTTTGTACGACTCTATAACACTGTGTGAACAGCCAGTTGCTACTGATGGAATGTAAACTCTGACAGTAGTAATCTGCTGCATCTTCAGTCTGGACTCCACTGATGGTCAGAGTGAAATCAGATCCAGATCCACTGCCACTGAAACGAGCTGGAAAACCTGACTGTCGCTGATTTACAAGTTTAATCAGGAGTTTAGGAGCTTCTCCAGGTTTCTGCTGATACCAGTGTAAGTGTTGACCAGCTGAGTCTGTGTACACGGCCGGACTGGTTCTACAGTTGATGGTGACTGTTTCTCCTGGAAGAGCAGATTTCACTGCAGGAGTCTGAGTTACTGTGACTTGACCTCTGCACTCTGTAAAAATATAAGGATAATGCATCAAGAAACTGAACCTCTATAATAGAAACTTTGAGTGTATTTGTATAAAGAGATGATTGTAGAGATAAAATCTGAAGCAGTGTCTGACCTTGAGTCCAGAGGATCAGTGTCCAGATGAAGACGGGGATCAAAGTCATGGTAGCTGTGGGTGAAGTTGCTGTAGCAGCAGCTCTCAGTCATGAAGTGTTAAAGTCGCAGCGCTATAAACACTCCCAGAGCACTGAAGCATGTGCTGCTAATGCAAAGTGTCCTCTAAGTATGGAAACACCTTTACCACATTTCCCCAATCTTACTGTAATTCTCACACTACTACAGAGTTATTGTGTGAGTTTTGCTTCTGGGGTCAGATGGAGATTTTCTGCAAAATACTTTTAGGTCTAAGATGCATAAATAAGTGAATTAGAGAGAAACTTAAACTTACACTGGATGTGTTTGTACTGAATGTCAATGAGTTTTTTACTGTAGTGGATTTATGGTGGAAGAAGCAGCATCAGTGTTAGTGAGTAAATACACACTGTTTTAGACAGTAGAATATTTTTTAAATTACTGTAGGATTAAATATGACATTAACACTTTTAAACAGTCAAAAAAGTGGAGGAATCCACTCCAAATGTTCAGTCATTTATTACAAAATTTCCATTAGTAAATTAATGTTGTATTAAATCAGCCATTATGGGTAAAACTGTTTAACTGCAGATCTGAAATTTGTAAATTGTTTGAGCTTTTAATCTGTGTAATTTATCTGTATGTGTTACACTCTATTTGTATTCTCAGTTTAAAGTATTAGTTTTAGTTTTTAGAAGTAAAATAAAATACTGAGCTGTGATAAACCAGTCAGAAAGTTAATGTATTAATCAGCTATTGTAAACAGAAGTTCTTGTTTTGTAGCTGTTCTGTAATAAGAGATTTAAATGGATGGAGAGAGCAGTGAGTTTAGAGCAGCAGGGTTTTTGTACGGCCACTAAACCTGTTTGTATCACTGTGGTACACTTTTGGTGGAGGAACCAAACTGTCTGTGGGCCGTAAGTAACCTGTTTACTAATGACTGAAATACAGTGTGTTTAAATTAATTACTGAAATAGAGTGTGTTGATATTTAATTTCATGTGTCCAGATAAATTTTCAGTGTGTAAAAATATAGATTATAAATTCACGGTCATAAGTACTTAGTGATTTGTTATCCTTCATAAATCCAGAACTAATTAATTTTATTTCTTTTCTTTGTGTGTGTGTTGTACATAGATCAAATGTATCTGACTATAATGCTAATGGTCAATATTTATTTTAATCAAAACACAAAATATCTATTGCTGTTTGCGAATATTATTGTGAAATTTATGTTCAATTAAATACATGTAATTTCTCAGAAAAATTGGATCTATTAACAAAATGTTGAAACCTAAAAATATATTTTAATGAGAAACATTGTTGATGTTACATGCTGTTTATTTGTATTATCAAGTTTAAATAGTATTTAAATTAATCGGAGAATGCAATGATTACAGCAATATAATCAATATGTAAATGTAAATGCAGTATTCAATGCAGGTAATGATTCTGATTATTGAATATTCAACATAATTCATGTTTAATGTTCAGCAAAACAGTAATTTAATTCATGTAGATATAAGATGTAAAAAGTATTTAAACTGAACATAAAATGTTTGTGATGCTCCACTGAACTCAGTTCTGCTCTGTAAGATATAAAAGGAAGTGAAACACACAGTGAGCTGAAATGAAGCCTGAGTGACTGACAGCTGTCCATTCCTGTCTCAACTGTACATTTGTGTGTGTAGGTCTCACCCGGCCCAGTGTGACGGTGCTGCCCCCCTCCAGTGTGGACCTGCAGCAGGAGAAGGTCACACTCGTGTGTGTGGCCAACAAGGGCTTCCCCTCGGACTGGAGGCTGACCTGGAAGGTTAATGGGAACAGCTGGACCTCGGGGGAGAGTCACAGTGCTGATGTTCTGCACACAGACGGCCTCTACAGCTGGAGCAGCACGCTGAGCCTCCGCTCGGAGCAGTGCAGGAACAAGCTGGTGACCTGTGAGGCCTTTAAGGAGAACCAACCTACTGTGGTGAACACAGTGAACATAGAGCAGTGCTCAGAGCTGTGAGCTCACACACACTTTACTCAGCTCACCTTCTACTGCTTCACTGTGTGTTACATCTGGTCTTTACTGCTCAAATGTCCCATTTTTAAATAAAAGCTTTTGTTTAACCATGAAACAGAATCCTGAATTTCCTCATGCATTTTATAGACATCACTTTTTATCACATGCTTCTCAGTGTAACTGCTTTGCATTTTTAAATATTATTAAACTATAGTACAGACACTCCTGATGAAATAACAATCATGAGCTAGACATCTAAAAACAACAAAGTTCATTATTAAAATCTATAATCCTTACACCATCACTGTAGGCTGTTTTTCTATATGAGCAAATTAAGTGCTTATAAATTATATAAATTATGTTGCTTAAATACAAAGGTGGAAAGTACCGAATTGCATTTACTCACATTACTGTAATTGTGTAGTTCTTTTTGATTGATTGATGGGCGGGGAGAACAAACGCGATAAATTCACAAGAATGATGGAGGCGGACAAAACAGATGCCAATGATCCAGACCCAGCTAAAAGCGAAATGCCAGCAAATTCTCATGAAGCAAACCCCTGGCCATTGTAACGGCCACTACCATGTTGTATACCATATTATGTATGTATGTATGTCGGCCTTTTAAGAGTTGCCTCCCTCAGTGTGTGCGCTGCAGAGGTGTGTGAGTGAGTAGGAGAGAACGGAGTAAGAGCTCAGGTGTGCTGCTCACCCCCGAAACACTCTATTCTTTTATCTTTCCTTTTACTTTTACTTTATGTGTCGTATTATAATTTTATGAGGCTGAAAGAGGCCGATAAAGGTTTTGTGTTGAACGTTATTTTTGGCTCTGAGCTCTTTTTTCCCTCGGCCATCCGGCGCAAAGCGTCACACCATATTTAAGTGACCACTTTGATTTCAAGCAAGAAAAAGGTAACAGCTTTATTATGCAAAGGTGTTTTTTTAGTTCAAAACAACTAGTTTGAGATTTATATCCAGCTGTCTTTTTTGAACTACAGTACACTAGAATCCCCCATTCCACCCCTGCTGTTAAAAAAGTAACTCTGTAACTTTACTTGTACTTCAGTAAAATTTCACTAAGGTAACAGTACATGAGTACAAAAGGTTATTACTCTTTTCACCGTTCCTTACAGTCTATAATAAATAATAGACCAGTGCTGTCTATTAAACAACTGATTTTTTGAGGAAATCATTACAGACGTCTCTTCAATGCTGGTGGTTAAAGCACTTTGTAAAGTAACTAGTACATATTTTGTGCTTTTAATGTGTGCCCATAAAGTTGGAAAGTGAATCAGTGATTTGTATTTTGCATAAACATTTAGCAATCAGACACAGTCAGACCCTGGATAGTTAGATGGGCTTTAAATTAGGTGTACTTGGTGTACTTTCTTTACACTAAATTTTCTAGGACAGCTAAATAACTTGATTGCATCATAATTCATTTAAACATTTTAACAATGTGTGTTTTGTTGTAATGGACTAATGAACTTGTGGGTGAGTATATTGTATGACACAAAACTGCTTCACCTCAGAAGGATCAACCAGCATAGAGCAGGAAAGTATCAATCCTTAAGTTCAAGTTCAAGTTTATTTGTCACATGCACAATCATACAGAGTACAATATGCAGCGAAATAATTTTTGCGACCACAGAGTCGCGACGGCAGCCACCTAACCGGCGCCATCATAGAAAATAAGGAATAAGATACATTAGGATAACGAGGGTAAAAAAAATGGTTGACGGAACATATTATACTTTTACGGTTTTATTTCTTAATGCTGTTTATTCTGAAATGCATTTATAAGAAAGTCGTGATTATATCATAAAATATATTGAAAATAAATCATTCATGTATCATCAATATATTTTAGTCACATTGCTACTCACCTCTTCCAGTCCTTCAACAGCAATAGAGGGCTAATACACACTAAAGACTCCTTTGTGACTAAAATTGTTCTGCACCTGAACACAGAATGTGACAGGATAGGCTCCAGATCCACTGTGGCCCTGACCACTTAAAGCATTAAGTGAAGATGAATGAATGAGTGTGAGTGATGTATAATGATGTAAAATGAGTCTTACTGAGCTTAGAAAGAAGTGTACTGGGTGCTTGTGTTACACATTTACAAAGGGTCACAGTAGCTTCAATAAATAATGGGCTTATGGATTGGGAAACAGAACGAACATCAGATGCAAATGAAAATAATGACTGCAGAAATGACCAGACTGGGGGTCGCTTTCAACTAAAATAAATAAAACAGTGCTGAGCCGAACACAAAACTGAGCCCTCATTTTTCTATCCTGTGTTCTGTGCAGCTACAATCATCCAAAAGCTAATTCATGATAATGATAATATGATTCAGTTTGTGTCATATCACATCCTCCAACTCAGCACCTGCAGTCGCTCCCAGCTGCAGCAGTGCAGTCTCTCTACAATCTGACTGAGGGAGGTTTTTGTACGACTCTATAACACTGTGTGAACCAGTAGCCAGTGATGCTATGGTGACTCTGACAGTAGTAATCTGCTGCATCTTCAGTCTGGACTCCACTGATGGTCAGAGTGAAATCAGATCCAGATCCACTGCCACTGAAACGAGCTGGAAAACCTGACTGTAGCTGATTTGCAAATTTAATCAGGAGTTTAGGAGCTTCTTCAGGTTTCTGCTGATACCAGTATAAGTAGTTGTTATTTGACACTGCCTGACTGGTTCTACAGTTGATGGTGACTGTTTCTCCTGGAAGAGCAGATTTCACTGCAGGAGTCTGAGTTACTGTGGCTTGACCTCTGCATTCTGAGACAAAAAATAATGTAGGATGAATTATAACCAATGAAAGAATTAGAATTAACAAGAAGTATATTTTTATGAAGAAATGATTGTAGAGATAAAACCTGAAGCAGTGCCTGACCTTGAGTCCAGAGGATCAGTGTCCAGATGAAGACGGGGATCAAAGTCATGGTAGCTGTGGGTGAAGTTGCTGTAGCACCAGCTCTCAGTCATGAGGTGTTAAAGTCACAGCGCTATAAACACTCCCAGAGCACTGAAGCATGTGCTGCTAATGCAAAGTGTCCTCTAAGTATGGAAACACCTTCACCACATTCCCCAAATCTTACTGTAATTCTCACACTACTACAGAGTTATTGTGTGAGTTTTAAAATTTCAGATCACATGGAGATTTTCCTTAAAATACGTTTTGCTTCATGATGTATAAATAAGTGAATTAAAGAGAGAAGCTTTAAACTTTTACTGGTCACATTTTTAATTATAATTTGGGACAGTAGCAATAAATCCTGAGCAATATTGTTTTATTGTTGATTTCCTTTTAATGATAATCCATAAATAATTATTAAAATAATCTCCAAAATATTAAAAAAAGAGATAATTTGACCCTAATTAGATGCTTATTCATGCACAGTGTGTTTTCTTCATAAGATGAAAAATGTTTTGTTCAGCTGCAGTTTGGTTGGATGACATTAGCAGAATTGTGGTTTAATGTGCAGATAAACTTCTGCTCTACAATAGCTATATCACAGTATAACATAACAGTGTGTTAGAATTGAGATTACCATTAATACAACTCTGTGTGTGTGTGTGTGTGTGTTCCTGACTCTCTGCCTGCTCTCAGCCTATTCTCCACAGGGGGCACTGATGAGCTGGACCGTGGATGGTGCAGAGGTGAACAAGGGGATAGTGACCAGCGCGGAAGAATGGCTTTTACAGCCGCAGCAGCACCCTGACCCTCAGCAAAGAACGCTGGGAAGAGTCCGAGGTGTTCGGCTGTACCGTCTCCTACCACGACACGACTCAGATCACCTCGTTCCGAAAGAGTCGCTGTGACGCTCACTAGAAATCAAGTGTACACTTTAAAACATGCTTAGTGGTCTAAAATGGTGTCAGTGGTGTAGCTATGCTGAAATAAAGTTTTAATGTGGAAAGCACGTCTCCTTTTTCAGTTGTGAAGTGTCTTTGGCAGCGATTTGGAACAGCAGCTTAAACAGCAGGTCGAGTGCAGTGTGTGTGTTGTGCTTGAGTGAGTTTGTCTGAAGAGCCATGAACATCTGCTGAAAGTGCTGGTCTATTCTGAGAACTGTTCATGCAAATGAGTGTGTGTGTGTGTGCTTGTGTGTGTGTTTCACTGAGTATATTTGATGCTTTATGTGCTACTGGATAACACTTATTTTTTATTTTTCTGACTGGTTAGAATGTGCCTAAAAAAATAATGACATATAATGCATAACACTAAAATATTGTACAATTAAAAAAAAACTGTTTGAAGGAAGACTTCTGAAATTACCTTGATTTACAAAAAGTTCTGATCAGAATGAAGCATTGACTGCTTTTATTTAGAAAGTAATAGAGGGTTAGTCCACACGAAGCCAGTGCGTTCCCTATCCGATAATTTTTTTCCCTCGTTCTAAAAAAAATTGCGTACACACGAAACCACTGAAAACGGTGTAGTATATATGCCAGACCAGTATGGGGCGCTGTAATTCCGCCATAGAGATACACTATACACGGAGAAGAAGACTTTAAGCATGCGCATAACCTTGCGCGCTGTATACGAACCAAGATGGTGTTGTCCATTATCGCTTGTTGCTCATAACAGTTGCATAGAAGCAATAGATTTTGCTGTAATAAAGCTAGCAGGCTTTGTAGCAACACGAACACAATCATGTAGTCCGCCATTATTGTTGTTGCTGTTACGTGTGACGCAGCCGACACGTGATGTGATGACATCATCGTTTCACAAAAATATACAGATTGGCTGTACACACGAAACCGCAAGAGTGTCGTTTTCATATTTATCCACTTTGGGACCCGGTTTCAAAAAATAGCGGTTTCAGTCTCCTAAAACGCCGGATCCGTGTGGATGAAACGCCAATACGATAAAAAATGTATACGTATACAGCGAAACGCTTCTCCGTGTGGACAGGCCCAGAGTCTTATTAAAGACCATATTCTTTTCTCTCTCTTTTTGTCACACACACACACACACACACACATGCACAAACATACACAGGGTTTGATCTTTCTCTCTGAGTCGATGGACATCATAGGAAATTTCCTAAATGTAAATGTACTTAATGGAGTCTTCCACTGTAATGTATGAGCAGGTAATGCACTACACACACTAATCACTACTTACCTCCTGCTGTGTATTAAGAACACATGGCTGTTTTTCAGCCCACTTAAACCCTTTTTTTATTTACATAAATGTATTAGATTCTTTCATCGAGTGAATGCAGAATTACCAGAAAACAGAGGAAATGACGGCTGTTCCTTAAATCTCCTGATATCTGTTACTGAAGGTCTCCCTCTCCTCTCTTTAGAACAGAAAAAAGAGCTCGAACTGATATTTAATCTTTATTTAGTTTTGGTCATGTAATGATAAGTCCGTCAGCTTTATCAAGCCCAGAGATACCAGATTGCTCTGAATTAATCATGACTTAACTACTCATTATATACGTACAGGAATGCTATCTATAACTTTTATCCAATTTTGAATGTGTTGATGTTTGTACATCATATACCAATACATCATAGTGACGCATCTCTAGTGATATACGACAAGCTGAGATTTAATTTCAGCTAAAGAGCTGCTGAGGTATAGTTACTTGTAAGTAGAGCAGGAAGAAGAAGAGTGCAGAATACTAAGTAATAATCTGAAAAATTAAGCTGGATAACACTGATACCTCTTCAGCTTGCTGTGGAAGGATGGATGACCATGTCCAAAAAGTTTACATTATTGTGCATTAGAGGAAAGTTGTTAAATCTCAGTATATAGGAGTTGAAGAGAGGAAGCAAAGTCAGGAGGACTGGAGGCTTGACTAAAAAGGGGGGTTACATATTAAAAAGATAACAGATGGGTAATAATAGGAGGTTTAGATTAGATTCAAAGAACATCAGCTTCATTCCCAAATGTTAAGAGAAAGTCTTTGAGGACAAGAGGAGTTACACCAATCACTATGGGAGAATCGAGAGCATGGTTGAACTGTGTACTAAAAGAGACACAAGAAAAACACAATTGAAACTGGGAGCAGATTATTAACAGTGACTGACATCAAGGAAGAAAGGCAGGCAGTAATATGGGTAGAATAAATGATAGAGACAGACCCCCAAAAAATTAATAAATAAATAAAAATCCACCAAACACTAACAATCATGAGAAATAATACCAAAAATGTATAAAACAGAAGTATTAATTATACAGAAGTGGCCATGGTGGACTCTGTGCAGTCTGGTGTTATTACTTCTAATGTGAGTTGTGTGGTGTGGTTCCTCTCCTCTACAGAGTGTCACTGTGTCGTATCACATCCTCCAACTTAGCACCTACAGTCGCTTCCAGCTGCAGCAGTGCAGTCTCTCTACAATCTGACCAAAGGAGGTTTTTGTACGACTCTATAACACTGTGTGAACACACCACCACTGTGGTAACTCTGACAGTAGTAATCTGCTGCATCTTCAGTCTGGACTCCACTGATGGTCAGAGTAAAATCAGATCCAGATCCATTGCCACTGAAATGAGCTGGAAAACCTGACTGTAGCTGATTTGCACATTTAATCAGGAGTTTAGGAGCTTCTCCAGGTTTCTGCTGATACCAGTATAGGTTGTCACCAGATGAGCCGTTGTACACAGCCGGACTGGTTCTAGAGTTGATGGTGACTGTTTCTCCTGGAAGAGCAGATTTCACTGCAGGAGTCTGAGTTACTGTGGCTTGACCTCTGCACTCTAAAAATATATTATAATATATATTATAATTCATTATAATAAAAATATGCATCATAATTCACCATAAAACTGAAACATTATAATACATAAAAATGTGTATTTGTATGAAGAGATAATTGTCAAGATAAAATCTGAAGCCGTGTCTGACCTTGAGTCCAGAGGATCAGTGTCCAGATGAAGATGGGGATTAAAGTCATGGTAGCTGTGGGTGAAGTTGCTGTAGCAGCAGCTCTCAGTCATGAAGTGTTAAAGTCACAGCACTATAAACACTCCCAGAGCACTAAAGCATGTGCTGCTAATGCAAAGTGTCCTCCAAGTATGGAAACACCTTTACCACATTCCCCCAATCTTACTGTAATTCTCACACTACTACAGAGTTATTGTGTGAGTTTTGCTGCTGGGGTCAAATTGAGATTTTCTTTAAAATACTTTTAGGTCTAAGATCTAAAATTTAAGATTTCAGCTAATTTGAATCATGGGGCTGGTGAGGTCGGCTGTCGTCACGTCTGCTCTGACCTATTTTATTTTGTTAATTTTCAGAAACTTTGAACTGGCAAATTAATCACTATTGAGTGCATTAAGTAGGATAGAGATGCTCTTATTTTTATTTGTTTACAATGTACTCACAATTCGACAGTTTTAACTCCGGATCCGAGCTGGCCAAGTGAGATCCTGAGGGAGAACAAAGGATGCGAACCAGAAGCGGATGGCTCCAAGGAAAACGAGCCGGCGTCAGGAACAGGCTGAGAGCTCGTGCACACCGCACACCTCTGCCTAGCATCCTGCTCGCCAATGTTAAGTAACTGGAGAACAAACTTGATGACCACAGGGTCAGGGTAAAGTTCCTGGGAGACATTCTGCACTGCAATCTTCTCTGCTTCACCGAGACATAGCTAAACCCATGGGGTGCCGGACCACACCATCCAGCCAGCCAAGTTCTTCTCGGTTAACTGCATGGACAGGACACGGGACTCAGGAAAGTCAAGGAGATGCTGCGCGTGCTTAACGGTAAACAACAGCTGGTGCAACAGTGTGAGCGTTGTTCCTCTTACACGCTCCTGCACACCCAACCTGGAACTACTGTCCATCAAATGCCGTCCTTTTTATCTTCCTCGGGAGTTTACATCGGTCATAAGCAGCACCGTTTACATTCCACCAAAAGTGGACACAGACACTGCCTTATGCGAGCTGCATGCATTTACACAGCACCAAACACAACACCTGCGCTTATTGTGGCGGGGGACTTTAACAACACAAACCTCGAACAAGCAGCGCCGAACTTTTATCAACACATTACTGTCCCTGCCCCTGCTAAAGACGCTAGCGATGCTAATGCTAGAGGGGCTAATGGTTGCAAACAGATAGACACTGCCAGCACCGGAAACGCGTTCATCATCTCCAAGCATGACGTGAGGAGACCTGTCTGAAGAGTGAACACCAGGAAAGCAGCAGGACGGAAGCGCAGGTTAAGTCCTCAGAGCCTGTGCAGACCAGCTAGCATCTGTGTTTAGAGATATTCAACCTCTCCTTATCTTAGCCGGTAATCCCCACATGCTTTAAAGAGTTCATCATTGTTCCTGTTCCAAAGAAACCCCATCCTGCTTTCCTCAATGACTATCGCCCTGTAGCCCTCCCCCGTTGTAGTGATGAAGTGCCTTGAGCGGCTGGTCAGAGACTTCATCATCTTCTCACTACCTGACACACTGGATCCACTACAGTTTGCTTACCATTTAAACCGCTTTACAGATGACTCTTTCTCTCATCTACTCCATACATCTCTCACTCACCTGGACACTAGAAGGGGGAATTATGTTAAAATGCTTTTCATCAACTACTACCTGTTCAGCATTTAATACCATAATTAATACCATAAAGCACCTGGGACTCAGCTCATCTCTGTATCTCCAACTTCCTAGTTGGCAGACCACAGGCCGTAAGGATGGCCCCCCCTGCATACACGACTGCGTAGCCTCTACCAATTCCACCATCATCAAGTTTGCTGACAACACCATCGTGGTGGGATGATCACTGACAACAATGAGATGGCCTACCTGGAGGAGATTTGAAATCTGGAGAAATGGTGCCAGATGAACAATCTCCTTTTTAACATCAGCAAGACAAAGGAGTTGATAGTGGACTTTAGTACAAAGCAGGAGAGGAACTACCAGACCCACGTCATCAACAAAAGCCCAGTGGAGAGAGTGAACAGCTTCAAATACCTTGGTGTCCACATCATGCAGGACCTGTCATGGCCCGGAAGCATCTCTTTCAACTCAGACGCTCGAAAGACTTCAGATTGCCCTCGAGGGTGCTCAGGAATTTTTACTCCTGCAACATAGAGAGCATCCTGACAGGAAACATCACAACCTGGTTCGGAAACAGCACCATGCAGGACAGACGAGCTCTACAGAGGGTGGTGCGATCAGCTGAGCGCATCATCCTCACAGTGCTCCCTGACCTGCACTCAATCTATAGCAAGCAGTGCTGGACCAAGTCCAGGAAGATTGTAAAGGACCTCAGCCACCCCAGCAATGGACTGTTCTCTCTGTTGAGGTCAGGAAAGCGATTCCGCTCCCTGAAGACCGAGGAGTACGGAAAGACTAAGGAGGAGGAGCTTCTTCCCGCAGGCGATACGGTCTCTTAATCATTTTGCTGATCCACACATATGTTTCTTGCACTCACTCTGGACATTCTGGACATTCATTGACACTAGTGGACACTGCACACCTGCACATTACTTACTTATTCTATTTTTTTATCTGTTTCCCTGATTCACATCGTCATTTCAAATATGACACTTTCACACATATAATGCACACCCCCTGGACATTTCTATTCATATAAAATCATTCCCACTCAAAGTTTCCATAAATTCTATATTTTCTATATTGTACAGCTAGGTTTTTTTTTATTTTATTTTTCTAAAAAAATTTTTTTTAGATATTTTCTTATATTGTATATTTTGTTATTAATTTAGTTTCTCACTGTAGTAGATTTATGGTGGAAGAATCAGCATCAGTGTTGGCAGTGTATAAATACACACTGTTTTTGACTATAGAATATTGTTTTAATTACTGTATGATAACTGTATAAATATCAGATTATTACTTTTACAAAAAGTGTAAATTTAATAATATACTACAAATTTCCAGTTAGAAGATTAGCATTTAATTAAGTAACCCAATATGGGTAAACATGTTAAACTACAAATCTAAATATTATACATTTTAAAAGCTTTAATTTGTGTAGTCTATTTGAATGACTTACACTTAAGCTTTATCCTCAATTTAACTTAATATTGGTGTTTAAAAGTAGAGTAAAACATGAAAACATGATAAAAAACAGTCAGACAGTATATTAATCAGCTGATTTGAACAGAAGTTGGTGTTTTGTTGCTGTTCTGTAATAAGAGGTTTAAATGGATGGAGAGAGCAGTGAGTTTAGAGCAGCAGGGTTTTTGTACGGCCACTAAACCTGTTTGTATCACTGTGGATCACTTTTGGTGGAGGAACCAAACTGTCTGTGGGCCGTAAGTAACCTGTTTACTAATGACTGAAATAACATGTGTTTAAATTAATGACTAAAAAATGTTTTATTTAAATTTAATCTCTGGAATGGCATTTCCAACACATTTTAGATTATTTTTTAGTGTGTAAGAATATAGATTATGTATTCCTTTTCTAAATTTACTATTCACTATCCTGATTTATCAGTCAAAAATACAGATCCACTTTCTTATTTTTTTGTGTTTTAAATGTTTGTCAATGTTTATTTCACTATAGAGGTAATAAATAAATTTTATTTATACTGTATTGCTTTTAGTGAGCAACTTAGCCAACTGATAGCAAGAAACCAAAACAATCCCAGGTTCTTATTTAGTACAGTGGCTCGCCCTAACAAAACCTAAGATTCCCGCAGAGAGTATCCCATCACAGTTTAGAAGTGAAGACTTTATGGACTTCTTTAATGAAAAAATTTATAGTATCAGGAAGAAAATAACGGAGGTTCAACCTCTAATAGTATCTCACGATCCAGTTTAGCCTATAGCTTCACATTTAGATTTTCAGTGCTTTACAGGTATAGGACAGGAAGAGCTGTATAAACTTATCACCTCACCTAAATCAACAACGTGCCTGTTAGACCCAATCCTAACCAGATTTTTAAAAGAAGTGATGCTTACGTTTGGAGAGCCACTTCTAAACATTATTAATTCTTCATTATGTCTAGGTCACGTCCCTAAACCTTTCAAGTTGGCAGTTATTAAGCCGCTACTTAAAAAGTCTAAATAACAAATTACAGACCGATTTCAAACCTTCCATTCATATAAAAAATATTAGAAAAAGTAGTATCAGCTCAAATATGCACATTCTTGCAGGAAAACAACATTCTCGAAGAATTTCAGTCAGGTTTTAGGCTCCATCATAGTACAGTAACTGCACTAGTTAAGATCGCAACCAACTTGTTTTTAGCTTCAGACCAAGGCTGCATCTCAATACAAGTCTTACTTGATCTTAGTGCTGCATTCGACACCATAGATCATAATATTCTCATAGATCGCCTACAAAATCATATAGGTATTCAGGGGCAAGCATTAAAATGGTTTAGATCATACCTGTCTGATCGATACTATTTTGTAGATCTGAATGGAGAACTGTCTGGTGTAATGCCAGTTAAAGTATGGGTTCCCACAAGGGTCAGTTTTAGGACCTCTGCTGTTCTCAATATACAGTACATGCTTCCCTTGGGTAACATCATTAGAAGACATGGGATTAGTTTCCATTGTTATGCTGATGATACCCAATTATATATCTCAACAAAACCAGACGAAATACCCAAGTTGTCTAGATCAACAGTAAAAGACCTGGGCATAATATTAGACAGTAATTTGTCCTTTGAAAATCATATTTTCATCTTAAAAATATTGACAAACTTAGGAGCATCCTATCCGTATCTGATGCAGAAAAGCTAGTTCATGCATTCATGACCTCCAGACTGGACTATTGTAATGCATTACTAGGTGGTTGTCCTGCATCCTCAATAAACAAGCTTCAGTTAGTTCAAAATGCAGCCGCCAGGGTTTTCACTAGATCCAGAAAAAATGATCATATAACCCTAATATTATCATCCCTGCACTGGCTACCTGTTCAGTTTAGAATTAATTACAAAACAGTATTACTTACATACAAGGCTTTAAATGGTTTAGCTCCCACATACCTAACCAGTTTTCTGATATGCTACAATCCACCACGATCCTTAAGATCACAAAACTCCGGACTTATGGTAGTTCCCAGATTTTTAAATTCAAATTCAAATTTTATTTGTCACATACACACTCATACACAGTACGATATGCAGTGAAAAGCTTAGGCAACTGCTCATGACCTAAAATAAAGACTAATATGAGAATTAAAATATAGGGTACATAAAACTAGGAAATAATAAAATAAAATATAAAACTAAAGTAAAAAAAAATAATAATAAATAAAATAAAATAAAATAAAATAAAATAAAATAACTGTACAGCAAAAATACACAATATAGAAAATATTTGAAGAATGTATAATGAAATATTAAACAATTAGAGCAGCTGAACGGGCAGGTATATTTATGTAATTTTTGTATGAAATGGTAGTTGTAATGGTAATGTAATGTCCACTGTTTGTGCAATTTACATATTTAAAGTGACTAGTGCCGTGCAAAAGATGCTTAAAAAGTGATTAATGTAAAGTGACTTGTGACTTGTGACCACCAGGTGTAGTTGTGCAGTGGCCACTAGTGTAAACGAATGTCCAGAATGTCCAGTGTATGTGTGTAAAGACCATATGTGTGTCAGTACTGTGTGGTGGTGTGATTGAGAGACCGTATGTGGGAAGAAGCTCCTCCTCAGTCTCTCTGTGTTGGCCTTCAGGGAGCGGAATCGCTTTCCTGACCTCAACAGAGAGAACAGTCCATTGTTGGGATGGCTGAGGTCCTTCACAATCTTCCTGGCCTTGGTCCAGCACCGCCTGCTGTAGATTGAGTGCAGGTCAGGGAGCTCGGTGCGGATGATGCGCTCAGCTGATCGCACCACCCTCTGTAGAGCTCGTCTGTCCTGCATGGTGCTGTTCCCGAACCAGGTTGAGATGTTTCCCGTCAGGATGCTCTCTATGGTGCAGGAGTAAAAGTTCCTGAGCACCTTGGAGGGCAGTCGGAAGTCTCTCAAGCGTCTGAGGTGGTAGAGACGCTGCCGGGCCTTTTTCACTACGGTGTTGATGTGACAGGACCATGACAGGTCCTGCGTGATGTGAACACCGAAGTATTTGAAACTGTCCACTCTCTCCACTGGGCTCTCGTTGATGACGGGGGTCTGGTAGTTCCTCTTCTGCTTAGTGCTGAAGTCCACTATCAGCTCCTTTGTCTTACTGACATTTAGATGGAGGTTGTTCCTCTGGCACCAGTTCTCCAGATTCCTAATCTCCTTCAGGTAGGCCGTCTCGTTGTTATCAGAGATCAGGCCCACCACGACGGTGTCGTCAGCAAACTTAATGATGCTGGTGGAGCTGGTAGTGCCCACACAGTCATATGTGTACAAAGAGTACAGCAGGGGGCTCAGAACACACCCCTGGGGGGCTCCAGTGCTGAGAGTGATGGAGGCTGAGACATGTCCGCCCATCCTTACTGCCTGTGGTCTGCCAGTTAGGAAGTTGGAGATCCACTGACACATAGATGAGCTGAGTCCCAGGTGCTCCAGCTTGGTGGTGAGTGTAGATGGAATTATGTACACTTCTGTATCATTCCTACCTTCTGCCATCTTTTGCCTATTGACAGTCCAGTTGCCACCTGCCGCCTTCAAACCGCCGCCACTCTCCCTTCTTACATGGACCTGCAACCCAGACAACAGCAAATCGACCTTTAAATAGGGAGGTACCTCACTCCGATAGGTAGATGCTGCTGTTACTCACCTAAGCCTACTACACTAGCTCACTAGCCTCCTGCTGTACTTATTGTACACTGACAGTACGACTGCGTAGCCACTACCAACTCAAATTTTTATTTGAATTTTGGTGAAGTATGGATAACCATGTCCAAAATGTTTAAATTTTTGTGCTTTAGAGGAAAGTTGTTAAATCTCAGGACATATAGGCGGCTGACGACCATCATGTCTTGCGGGAGGGGGTTTATGTGTGCACCCTGTTGATGAAGTTTAGCTAGGTTGGTGGCTTTAGCCATGTTAAAGGTTGGGGTTATCTCATGCTGACTATGCTCCAGTTCATGCCTTGGCTGAATTACGTGGGTATGGTCCTCGGGTGAATGTGTTTCCCATGCTGTACTGTGACTGTGTGATGAAATAAATTTCACCCAGCCATTTGCATTGGTTAGCAATTAAGCTAACTCGTGTCTCCAAGATCCTTTCAGCGGTAAAAACGCTACTATATATATATATATATATATATATATAAACACTCACCTAAAGGATTATTAGGTACACCTGTTCAATTTTTCATTAATGCAATTATCTAATCAACCAATCACATGTGTAGCGAATAACAGGGCTCCCACAGAGAGAGCAATCAAGGGGTCACAGTCCAGACACCGTCTCCCAGCATGCGCCATCCTGATAACCTTATCTGGTTCACGATCTTTAGGGGGACGTCTGTAAAACTAAGAAACTCCACAAGGCCAGATGTTTTGAAGTAGAGCCCAAAACCAAGGGTGTAAATTGGCGATCCAGTAAACAAAGCAGACAGCTTCGCCCCGGGCTGGGGGGAGAATGATCAAGTCACACCTTGGAACTCTCCTGACCCCCGGAGCATATCCCTTTCAATGAACTAAGGCATACAGCATCAACACTATTTTAAACATCTTTAAAGTGTGCCAGTAGGGCAAAACGCATATACATATATGTACTCAGTATGTTTTATTCCTGTGTGTATGTTTGATTATTCTTCATAACTTTAAAGGTGTAATCAGTATTTACAAACCCCTTTTATTAGATAAAGGAAGGAATGAGTAGGTAAAATATGTAATGTTTGATGTCAACCTAAAACTGGCTTTATTCCAACAATGTTGGTGAACACGGAAAATTGGTAGCATGAACCAAGCTCATGCAAAAATACTTTAAAAAAGGTATCAAAAACTCCAACCGGACGGGTCACATGTGACAGCTGAAACACTGGGCTAATTTATGCACTAAAGGAGGAACCACGTGTGGCGTGGCTAAGCCCCGCAACCACATTCGATTAGACCAATCACCCAGGGGACGGATTGACCCCGAAGGGACAAAAACCCTAAGGAAGTCTACAGAAAACAGTCGGGAAGTTAACATCACAACTGCAACCTACAACATCTTCCAAGCAGCTCGGGCTTCCGCCCTTGCGGGTGCCTCGCCACTGCTGCTGACGTCATCTGCTTTTCAAGAACTCTCAACAAGACTTTGTGCCAGAACTCCAAAGTCCAGCAACGAAGAAACCCTCAGGAGAAGTTCCAGAGCGCAGCCATCGTTACCCAGGCAACCAAAGCCTCATCAAAGGGCTAACAGACGTCATCTCTACAACAGCGCACCAACCAATCAGCAATGCCATGATTTCCTTAGCTGGAGGCGAACCAACCGATGAGAACAAAACATGACGCAAGTAAACAAACAAAGCTGCATACCTTGCTAAAGTTGGTGCTGCAGCTCGCTTCGCCGGCTGACGGTGCACGGAACTCTCGATGAGTCCATTCCAGAATCCGCTTCCATCCCGAGATCCAGTGTCAGGATCTTCATCTCGCCGCTCCGCTTTGGTCGCTCTGCTTTGCTCGCGCTGGCTCCGTCAGAAAGATGCTCTTTCTCCTTCTGTAATTGCTCTGCTACTCAGCGGCCCCCTTGGATCTTTCGTAGCTCCTCGATAGTGCGTTTGAACTCGTTGATATCCATCCCACTTCTGACACCAATGTAGCATTTTTACCGCTGGAAGGATCTTGGAGACACAAGTTAGCTTGATTGCTACCTGATGCAAATGGCTGGGTGTAATTTATTTCATCACACAGTCACAGTACAGCATGGAAAACACATTCACCCAGGGATACCACCAAACTTTCAGTCATGAGAAAAAGGACCGAAATAATTTATAAAACAATAGAAGTATTAATTTTACTGGATTAATTTATTGGACTGCGTGCAGTGTGGTTCCTCTCCTTCACAAAGTGTCATTGTGTCGTATCAGATCCTCCAACTTATCACTCCCAGCTGCACCAGTGCAGTCTCTCTACAATCTGACTGAGGGAGGTTTTTGTATGACTCTATAACACTGTGTTAGCCAGTAATGGAGTGTTCACTTTGACAGAAGTAATCTCCTGAATCTTCAGTCTGGACTCCACTGATGGTCAGAGTGAAATCAGATCCAGATCCACTGCCACTGAAACGAGCTGGAACTTCCGACTGCCGTTGATTTGCAAGTTTAATCAGGAGTTTAGGACCTTCTCCAGGTTTCTGCTGATACCAGTGTAACGCCTCACCAGACGAGTACTTGTACACTGCCTGACTGGTTCTACAGTTGATGGTGACTGTTTCTCCCGAAAGAGCAGATTTCACTGCAGGAGTCTGAGTTACTGTGACTTGACCTCTGCATTCTAGAGAAAATATTTTTAACATAACATAAATGATCGGGAAGTGAAATATAACAATATGAATAAGTGTATTTGTATAATAAGAGACGATTGTAGAAGCAGTGTCTGACCTTGAGTCCAGAGGACCAGTGTCCAGATGAAGACGGGGATCAAAGTCATGGTAGCTGTGGGTGAAGTTGCTGTAGCAGCAGCTCTCAGTCATGAAGTGTTAAAGTCACAGTGCTATAAACACTCCCAGAGCACTGAAGCATGTGCTGCTAATGCAAAGTGTCCTTTGCCACATTCCCCCAATCTTACTGTAATTCTCACACTACCACAGAGTTATTGGGGTCAGATGGAGATTTTATAAGTGAATTAGAGAGAGAACCTTAAACGTTTATTTTTAAGAATTTAAAAGTAATATTTTTTTCTGCATAAATAGTGAAGAAATGACAGAAGTTCAGTCTTTTACTTGAATTCCATCAGGATTCAAACTCACCACAAAGGAGATTTAGATCTGAACAGCATTAAAGTTATTCTTTAATATCTTTTTATCAGGTAAATTGTGTTTTTGACTGTAGAGGTGAATCTCATCACAAGTCCATCATTTGGTGTTCTCCTCCAGATTGTAGAGAGACTGCACTGCTGCAGCTGGGCGTGACTGCAGATGAGTTGGAGGATGTGATACGACACAATGACACTCTATGGAGGAGAGGAACCACACTGCACACAGTCCTGATGGTCAATAAATTAATCCAGTAAAATTAATACTTCTGTTGTGTTCTGTACAAATGTTAAGAAAAGCCTCTGTCTTAACATTTGGGAATCAAACTGGTGTTCCTTCTCTCCACTTCCTGATAAGGCTGAGATCTGCTTCACTCCACAGTAATATGCGACACCATGTGTTCTGTCTTATTTCCCTGCTTTGTCTTACACAACTCTTATACTGTCTCATCTTAACATTTCATTCTTTGAATCTAATATAAACTTTAAATTATTGACCATCACTCATTTTTACATTTAGGCATTTGGCAGACGCTCTTATCCAGAGCGACTTACATTTTTATCTCATTATACATCTGAGCAGTTGAGGGTTAAGGGCCCAACAGTGGCAACTTGGTGGTTGTGGGGGTTGAACCTGGGATCTTCCAAACCGTAGTCCAATGCCTTAACCACTGAGCTACACCTGGCCCATTTTTTATTACTTCGGCAGTGTGTACAGTACACTGTCCTTTAGAATTACAAGGTTTGTGTGTGTGTGTGTGTGTGTGTGTGTGTGTGTGTGTGTGTGTGTGTGTGTGTGTGTGTGTGTGTGTGTGTGTGTGTGTGTGTGTGTTCACTGTAGTGTGACAGAGGTTTTTGTACGACGGCTTCACAGGAATCTATCACTGTGGTACACTTTTGGTGGCGGCTCCAAACTCATTATAAGAAGTAAGTGCTTCCTTTTTGTAAAAGCTCAGAGATTCATTAGTATTTTTTCACAATTTAATGAAATCTATAAATTTATTTAAAAAAAAAAAAACTTTCTCTAAAGAAGATAAAAGTGATGTGAACAAGACAAATTTTAAATGTTAGTTTTTAATGGATAAAATTTTGCTCTGTGTTGCTCTAATTCATCATCGTACTGAAAATGTGTGTAAGAATAAATCATGAACAATGTTGGGTTAATGCTTATTTTTTCTATTAATTATGAGCCACAAAAAAAAAAAAATACATCATGTTAAAAAAAAATTAAACAGAGATAACTTTACCCTAGTGTGATGTTTATCCATACACACTGTGTTTTGTTCAGCTGCAGTTTGGTTGGATGATGTTAGCAGAATTGTGCTTTGTTATACAATGTGCAGATAAACTTGTGTATCTGCTCTACAGCTATTATATCACAGTATTCAGAGTTTACATTAACATTTATACACCTGTGTGTGTGTGTGTGTGTGTGTGTGTGTTTTCTCCAGCTGGTCCGGTGGTGAAGCCCTCCGTGTCTCTGCTCCCTCCCTCCTCTCTGCAGATCTCTGAGGGATCGGCCTCACTGTTCTGCCTTCTCTCAGCCTATTCTCCACAGGGGGCACTGCTGACCTGGACCGTGGATGGTGCCGAGGTGAATGAGGGGGTTGTGTCCAGCACAGAAGAACAGAAGAAGGACGGTTACACACGCAGCAGCACCCTGACCCTCAGCAAAGCAGTCTGGGAAAAGGGGGAGGAGTTTGTCTGTACAGTCTCCCATGCTGGTGTCAATCATCCGGTCACGTTCACAAAGAGCCAGTGTGAAGACTAACAGCTCCAAGATAGAATTTAACACTGAGCTGCTTACACATCCATCTACAATAGAGTTTCAGTTCTACACAATGCTGACATTTCTGTCTTTACTCTCTTCACTGTCCTGTTGCTCTTCCTGTAGTTTTGCTCTGCTGAAATAAAGCTTCATTTTGGACATTGTGTCTTGTTTTATTCCAGTTAATAGTCATTATCAGTGTGATGAGAGAGTGTGTTTAGCTGTAGATTCAGTGCTGTGTGTTGTGCTTCAGTGAGTTTGGCTGAAGAAACTTGAACATCTGGTGAAAGTGCTGCTCTATTCTGGGAGAAAGAGGATCACTCAGCCGTCTTCATGTGAATCTCACTTCCTCTACACTGCTCTCTGATTTACTGCTTAACACTGACTCTGTGTGTTTAGCTGGGTGTGGAGCAGGAAGCTGCTTTCATCTCTTTCTTTACTGCAGGGTTTATGCTTGAGTGAACTGACAGGTAAAGACTTATTTTATATTAATAAGATGGAGGAGTTCAGATCCTCATCCATTCCTACTTGTGTCAAAACTGTACACTGAATTTAAACTGAAAATCAACTTCCGACTTTCTCTTACCTCAGAATCCAGTGGACCTACTGGGAACAGTGTTTATGTCCATTCTGGACTCAGTATAAATGAATCAGTGCATAACTGGACACACTTATAAAGCTGGTCACACCCTTCAGATTAAATTTAGAAAATATAGTGACATTACCACATGGATGTGGTGAGGGAGGACATGCAGGAGGTTGGAGTGAAAAAGTAAGATGTGGTAGACAGAGTCAGATGGAGACAAATGGTCCGCTGTGGCGACCCCTAGTGGGAGCAGCTGAAAGAAAAAGAAGAGACATTTTTACTGTCTGAAGTAGTCTTAGATCATCTCATCTCCTTTAATGTGTTTTATTAATAATGTATGTACGTTGCTGTGCTACCACATTAAACATACATTCACATCAACTACTGAACAGAGATTTTTTTGTAATCTGCCAGAGTTATCAGCTATGACTGGATCACTGTCTGACCCCAGAGAACTCGATCAGGTGACTGAATGCTTAGAGTAAACATTATATTATACTTTAAATAATGTAGCTCCATTTAAAATAAAAATAATTATAGGTTGGGTGATAGGATAGGATTAGGGAGAGTCGTTAAGATGTAACAACCAGAGAGAGTAAGGGGGGTTTTAAGGGAGGCTTTCCTGGTGGACCAGCATGAAAAATATGAGACAGGTTGAGCCTAAGATCTCTACCTCTGTGAAAAAAATATATTTATCACTTGTACATAGACGGCTCCTTTTAGCCCCTCTCTTGAATCTCTCTTCTCTGTCCACAAGTTGAACATTCTAACCCTCAATCCTGTGTCTTTTGTCCTTTATGTGATGATATACTGTTGTTTCGGGCCCTGATGTATTACTCTTTCTGTGTTGATACATGTAGAGCTCTGAACACTCGTCACTGCAGTGGATCAGGAATATTATATTTATTTGTTTAGTTGCTTTTTTATTTCTTTTTATGGATCTTCTTATTTTTGTAGTCCTGATACCTAATAGGGGTCGAGGCACTGACAAACACATATCATGTAGACAGATCCTTAGTCAAGTTCAAAACACAGGTAGTCACATGGCAAAATAGGAATGGCACAGGTTTAAACTGGACAAGTAAAACTATCAAACATACAGAAAGAAGAAATAAAAGGGCTCAAAAAATAGGACATAAACCCTGTTAAAAAAAGAAACCATGGAGAATTTTTTGACAAACAGTAAAAAAGTCAGCTAATACATGCGACTGTGATCATAACTACCTGTTCTCTCTCTCTCTCTCTCTCTCCCTCTCTCTGTGCTGGGTGTGAGGAGAGTGCTTGGATGGCTGTTCAGCGTTTTGTCAAGTTGTGGAAGGACTGACATTTCCCCCCCAATTTATTTATTCATTTATTTTTATTAGTAAATGTTACTAATAAAAAAAAAGTTAAAGGTTTATAGTGAGAGAGAGAGAGTGAGCGGGGCATCATGGCCTCTGAGGCTGGTCAAGAGACACTGTCTCTCCGACATGGCATTACTGTAGGTGTGTGGTGGAGGGCGGAGTAGAGGTGGAGGAGGTGCTGCTAGTGGTGGAGAGCAGGTCAGGTGTGAGAACATCTACTCTGCCTCCCGGATAAACAAAGCAGTGGTGGTGGTTTAAACCAAGATAAACCTTGCAAGTACACTAACAAAAAGGGGGAGTATGTGTAATAGGGTCAGCGGTTCAAGTTACCCCTCTGTCTATTGCCACAACATGAGTCGTAATATCAAATGTGCCCCTATTTATTAGAACGAGGAAATTATGAAGGAGCTGGCCTGCTTTAATAAATTTGTTTGCCCCACGTTCTGCCTTTCTGTCAGCAGATTTTAATGGTTTTGAACGACATAAAATGAACACTTAATGTAAAATTCTACTGTAAAGAGGGAGAGACCTGCTTCATAGTTTTTGCCACCTTGGAGCAACTGAAGTGCTTTGACTGCAGGCGATATCAGACATGAAAGGCAGCGCTGTCTGCACTGGGTTGTTCAGGGGGCGATTCGGCCAAGATAAAGCAGGAGCAGCACGGGGACAGCCAGCAGGAAAAACCTGACTGAAGAGGTACAGAAGCCACAAATCTGCACACCACCAATGACACCAAAAGACACACCAACACCTAAAGACACACTGACACCTAAAGACACACCGGCACCTAAAGAGAGCACTACAGCTAAACCAAAGAGAAAAAAGGAGACATCCACAACAGAACCCACCACAAAACTGAAAACCTGCAGTCAGACCCTGAGAGCCACAACACAGGAGAATGAAGAACCAGGGTGCAGCACAGCACACACACACACACACACACACACACACACACACACACAAGCACACACACACACACACACACACACACACACACACACACACACACACACACACCAACCGATTCCTACAGCTTTCCAAAAAAAAACACTGTAAATATGCAAATAACACCAGACTTATGAAAAAAAATGAAAACATGTAAATAATTTTACGATTTTTTTCTTTAATAAAGTGTGTTAAGATCTCTCTCTCTCTCTCTCTCTCTCTCTCTCTCTCTTTGTTGAGCTACACATGGCATTCCTGAGTCCTGCTCATCAGGGACAATTTAATAATTATAATTTATACATATTTCATCATGCTTTTCAAACTCATTTCCCATTTTGTGACTCTGATACAGTATGAGGAGAAAAAGTCAGATAGTTTTCTAATACTACACAGTTTCTTATCCTGTGAAATGTTGTTACACAATAGTTCTCCATAACAGTCACAACATATATCAAATCTATTGCAACTGTGCAATAACACCTTTTTAAATTGTGCAATATTATATTCGCTATTGCAATTTGAAATTTGATTGAAAGTGTAACTATTGTATTGTTTTTTCTTCTACTTTTGTATTTATACACTATACTGTCCCTACTTTATTTTTCTTTGCTGTTGTAACATAGAAATTTTCCCACTGTTGTATATATTATCTCATCTTATCTTATTTTATCTTATCTTCTCCTTATCTTATCTTATCTTAGTGATGCATCTCTATTGATATACTGCAGCTCAGACTTGTGAGATTTAGTTTCAGATGAAGAGCTGCCAAACACACTGAGATTCATACAGAAACATTGGATGCTGAAAGGCACAGAGAAAGATGAGAAGGAGGGGAGGATTAAGGGAGTGAGGAAGAGTCAGATAATGCTGATACCTCACACTGGTGAATGATGGATGATTATGTACAATATGTTAACATTATTGTGTTTTAAAGGTGAGATGATAAATATTGGGATATAGGAGTTGAAAGAGGGAGAGACGTCAGGAGGACTACAGGCTTGTCTGAAGTGGGTTACACTTTAAAAATAAGGAAGTGGAGAGAAGGAACACCAGCTCCAATCCCAAATGTTAGGAGAAACAAAAGAGCCAATTTTGCACCAAACAGCTTCAGTCATGGGAAATAGTACCACAATAATTTATATTAATTAACTTATAAAACTGTAATTTTTCAGAGTGGATGTGAGTTGACTCTGTGTACTGTGGTGTTATGATTATTGAGAGATTTTTGATGTGAGCTATGAGCTAGTGTGGTGTGGTTCCTCTCTTCTACAGAGTGTCATTGTGTCGTATCACATCCTCCAACTCAGCACCTGCAGTCGCTCCCAGCTGCAGCAGTGCAGTCTCTCTACAATCTGACTGAGGGAGGTTTTTGTACGACTCTATAACACCGTGTGAACCAGTAGCCAGAGATGCTATGGTAACTCTGACAGTAGTAATCTGCTGCATCTTCAGTCTGGACTCCACTGATGGTCAAAGTGAAATCAGATCCAGATCCACTGCCACTGAAACGAGCTGGAAAACCTGACTGTAGCTGATTTACATATTTAATCAGGAATTTAGGAGCTTCTCCAGGTTTCTGCTGATACCAGTGTAAGAACTCACCATTTGAGTTTTTGTACACTGCCTGACTGGTTCTACAGTTGATGATGACTGTTTCTCCTGGACGAGCAGATTTCACTGCAGGAGTCTGAGTTACTGTGACTTGACCTCTGCATTCTGTTAAAATATATATTATAATTCACCATGAAACTGAAACATTATAATACATAAAAAACGTGTATTTGAATGAAGAGATGATTGTAGAGATAAAATCTGAAGCAGTGTCTGACCTTGAGTCCAGAGGATCAGTGTCCAGATGAAGACGGGGATCAAAGTCATGGTAGCTGTGGGTGAAGTTGCTGTAGCAGCAGCTCTCAGTCATGAAGTGTTAAAGTCACAGCGCTATAAACACTCCCAGAGCACTGAAGCATGTGCTGCTAATGCAAAGTGTCCTCTAAGTATGGAAACACCTTTACCACATTCCCCCAATCTTACTGTAATTCTCACACTATTACAGAGTTATTGTGTGAGTTTTGCTTCTGGGGTCAGATGATGATTTTTTTTTTTAATGACTTTTAAGTCTAAGATGCATAAATAAGTGAATTAGAGAGAGAAGCATAAAATTTGCCTTAACAATATTTATAAGTAGTAATTTCTTCTTCTGTAGTGAAGAAATTACAGAAGTTAAGTAATTCACTTTAATTCATCAGTGTGTGTGTGTGTGTGTGTGTGTGTGTGTTTACTGTAGTGTGAGAAAGGTTTTTGTACGACGGCTTCATGGGAATGTAACACTGTGGGTCACTTTTGGTGGCGGCTCCAAACTCATTATAAGAAGTAAGTGCCTTCATTTTCTAGAAGCTCAGAGATTCATTAGTAATTTTACACAGTTTAAAGAAATGTATAAATTTACTGTAAAATAATAATGTGACATTCATCTAAAGGGAAGAAACATTTTATATAAATAAGAGAAATGTGATGTGAAGAGCAGAGCTGATTTCATGAAAACTCTGCTTTTGTCTCATTTTGTAAAATTCAGTCTAAATCACTTCATCACTTTTTTAGACAAATTTAAAATAGTTTTTAGTAGATCAAATTTTGCTTTGTTTTGCTCTAATTTATTAATTGTACTGAAAATGTGTGTAAGAATAAATCATGAGCAATGTTGGTTTATTGATTATTTTTGATTGATGATAAGCCACAAAAAAGATTTTTAACATCATGTAAAAAAGATAAACATAGTTTAACCGTTACTGGGAAGTGATGCTAATTCATACACAGTGTGTTTTGTTCAGAAGATGGAGATTGTTTTGTTCAGCTGCAGGTTGGTTGGGTGACGTTATCAGAATTGTGCTTTGTTTTACAATGTGCAGATAAACTTCTGCATCTGCTCCACATTAACGTTAATATGACTGTGTGTGTGTGTGTGTGTGTGTGTGTGTGTGTGTTTTCTCCAGCTGGTCCGGTGGTGAAGCCCTCCGTGTCTCTGCTCCCTCCCTCCTCTCTGCAGCTCTCTGAGGGATCGGCCTCACTGTTCTGCCTGCTCTCAGCCTATTCTCCACAGGGGGCGCTGCTGACCTGGACCGTGGATGGTGCCGAGGTGAACGAGGGGATTGTGACCAGCACAGAAGAACAGAAGAACGGCTTCTACAGCCGCAGCAGCACCCTGACCCTCAGCAAAGAACGCTGGGAAGAGGCCGAGGTGTTCGGCTGTACCGTCTCCTACCACGACACGACTCAGATCACCTCGTTCCGAAAGAGTCGCTGTGACGCTCACTAGAAATCAAGTGTACACTTTAAAGCATGCTTAGTGGTCTAAAATGGTGTCAATGGTGTAGCTATGCTGAAATAAAGCTTTAATGTGGAAAGCATGTCTCCTTTTTCAGTTGTGAAGTGTCTTTGACAGCGATTTGGAACAGCAGCTTTAACAGCAGGTCGAGTGCAGTGTGTGTGTTGTGCTTGAGTGAGTTTGTCAGAAGAACCATGAACATCTGCTGAAAGTGCAGATCTATTTTGAGGACTGTTCATGCAAATGTGTGTGTGTGTGCGTGTGTGTGTGTGTGTGTGTGTGTGTGATCACTGAGTATCTGATGGTTAATGTGCTACTGGGTAAGGAGGATCACACTCATTTCTCATTTTTCTGACTGGTTAAAATGTGCCTAAAACTTTTAATAAAATCTCATGGAATAAAATATCAGGAATTTTCTGATCATAATGAAGCATTTACTGCTTTATTTAAAAAGTAATAGAGTCTTGATCTTTCTTTTCTAGAATTTGATCTTTCTCTCTGAGTCGATGTACATCATAGGAAATTTCCTGAATGTAAATGTAATTAAAGGAGCCTTCCACTGTAATATATGAGCAGAGCAGGTAATGCACTACACACACTAATCCCTACTTACCTCCTGCTGTGTATTAGGAACACATGGCTGTCTCTCAGCCCACTTTGTAGCCTGTTATTCACATAAATGTATTAGATTGTTTCATCGAGTGAATGCAGAATTTCGAGCAAACAGTGTAAATGACGGCTGGCTCTCAAAGCTCCTGATATCTGTTACTGAAGGTCTCCCTCTCCTCTCTTTAGGACAGAAGAAAGAGCTTGAACTGATATTTAATCTTTATTTAGTTCTGGTCATGTAATAATGAGTCTGTCAGCATCATCAAGCCCAGAGATAACAGACTGCTCTGAGTTAATAATGCTACTACTCAGCATATACGTACAGGAATGATGTGTATAACTTTTATCCAATTTTGAATGTGTTGATGTTGCAAAAGTCCTCAACCAAAACATTTGCTTTAAGCATGTTCATATACTGTATTTTTCGAGTAAATTTAGGAAATAATACTTTAGGGATGGAAGGAATTCAGTGTATTGTGCTAAGGACCACTGAACAGAATGTGGATGTAGTTTATCAACTTTGCAATGTGTCCTTATTTAACACATGGTTAGCTCATTAGTTAAGGTGTTGGACTAAAATTGGGAAGTCACAGGTTCAAACTATTGAGTAAGGCTCTTAACTCCTCAGATGTACAATGACGTGAATGTATGTCACTCTGGATAAGGGCATCTACCAAATGCAGTAATCTTCTCTAATAAAGTGAAAAGCAGCAAAGAGCACCAGGATAAAAACAGAACAAAACACAGGTGGGCAAACTGATGATAAAACTTCTATAAAGACAGGACAAGATAAAAAAAAGTGGTAAAGAGTTGTGTATAAAACTTGGCCATTAGCTGGAGAAATCAGATCACATTAAAACAACACCTTAATGTTATGTGATTCCTGACTCAATAAACCATCAAACAGGAGCGAGACCTGAACCGCAGCACAAGAAGTAGTATTGTCTCTCAAGCCTATTTACATCTACAGCACTGGGCACATCCCCTTATCCAGAGTGACTTACAGACATACATGTGTTTTTGTGGTCTATGATAAAATACCATCATAGACTAATGAAATATCATGTATGAATATTTATCAAGCTGAATTCATCTTAGGAAGGAGTTGATATTAGTGCTCATTTTAGTGCTTGGTGACTGAATGAATTTGGTATTTGTTTGAAGCCTGATAGTGATGCAGATGTTCAGTTATTCCATCACCTGTGGGCCAGGACAATAAAAAAGTTGTGAAAAATATGAGAAGAGAAAGTTATCTACTTTTGTAAAACTACCCAAAGTTTGCGGATCCTGTCAGATGTTAAACAATAGTTCTCCCAACAATCACTAAATACATCATAGTGATGCATCTCTAGTAATATACAGCACTTCAAACTTGATGAGATTTAGTTTCAGCTTAGGAGCTGCCATCAAGTATGAGTTGTCTGCCAAAGACACTGACATTCATACAGAAAAAAAATGAATACTGAAATCCACAGAGAAAGAAGAGAAGAAGGGGAGGACTGAGGGAGTGAGGAAGAGGTATAGTTACTTGTAGGAAGAGCAGAAAGAAGAAGAGTGCAGGATACAAAGGCCTGTTTGGAAAATAAAGCGGGATAACACTGATCCTGTTAAGAAATCAGAACGGACACAAGCGCAGCTCTCCTTCAATATTTTATTTGTTGCAGAGATGCCTTGATTCAGGCAGAAAAAACTAAAAATAATAATGATAAAAATAATAAAATCAGGAACAAGCTGCACTGTTCTTTTTAATCAAAATCCAGGAGCGCCAACATCCCAAAAAAACAAAAAACACTCCGAAGAGGAAAAAGGCCTTGACCAGAAGACATGGCTCTAGTTCCTAGTTCCTTCGGCGGCCAGCAGGCAATAGGGCCGAAGTCCGCTGAACTACACGGCTGCGGAGAAGAGCAAGAGCAAGCCGGCTTCGGGACAGGAAAAGAAAAACAGGACCCAGCCTGGATGCAAAAAGACCAAAAACAACGGGAGAGAGGGGGGAAAAAAGGGTGAAAAAAGCTAAACTGGAGGATACTAGCTTGAAGCCAAATTAGACTACACATACAGGACTAGACAGGACACGAAACGAGCAGGCGATATGGCTAGCGACATGGGACAACGATCTGACACAGGACAACGGACAGGAGGGAATAAATAGGGCGAATGATTATATAAAAAAAAAGGGAAACAGGTGAGTGAAATCATCTTGATAGAGTAATGAAGAAAAAGTGGGAGGGATGGTGGTGACATCACAGAGACGCAAGCAGATGGCGAAGGATCAAAACAAATGCCATGTGCTTGAATAGACATGTAAACACGGGGAGAGAGAGAGAAAGAAAAGATGAAAACCTTAACGTTCAGACCTGGGATTTGGCAGTATCCCATCTGTGATCCGGTACAGGCCGATGAACTTCGGAGCCAACTTGCGTGAGGCTACCCTGAGAGTCAAGTCCTTGGTAGAAAGCCATACTCTTTGACCACTAACATAGTTAGCGGCAGGAGTCCGGTGGCGATCGGCCGCGGCTTTGGTCTGTTTACTAGCCCGGGCCAAGACCTCCTTAGCTTTTCTCCAGGTGCGCCAGCAACGTTGAACAAAAACCAAGGCAGACGGAACTGCCACTTCGAGTTCCTGTAAAGGGAACAGAGGGGGTTGTTAGCTAACAGAACACTGAAATGGCGACATACCTGTGGCAGAAACCGGTAGAGTATTGAGGGCATACTCTACCCAGGACAGCTGGTAACACCAGGAGGTTGGATTGTGGGATGCCAGGCAGCGGAGAGCCTGTTCCAAATCCTGGTTAGCCCATTGACTGCCCATTGGTCAGGGGATGGAATCCAGATGACAGACTCGTTGAGGCCCCGATCTGTCTGAAAAATTCCTTTCAAAACCGAGAGACGAACTGTGGGCCCCTATCGGAGACCACTCCTACCAGAAGACCATGAATCTGGAATACTTGGTCAACCACCACCTAAGCAGTCTCTTTGGCGGAGGGGAGCTTGGGAAAAGGGATGAAGTGGGCTGCTTTGGAGAAGCGGTCTACCACCATGAGAATGACGGTGTTCCCCCTTGACTCAGGGAGGCCAGTGACAAAATCAAGAGCTAGATGTGACCATGGGCGGGTGGGGATGGCTTAATGGGCAAAGCAGACCAACGGGAGGCGAAGATGAACTCTTGTTTTGGGTGCAAACTGAGCAAGCTGCCACGAACTCCCTGACATCCTTGGTCATGGAGGGCCACCAAAATCGCTGACAGATGGAGGCCAGTGATCTCCACACTCCTGGGTGACAAACTAGTCTAGATGAGTGACACCACTGGATGACTTTGAAGCGCAGTATCAAAGGAACATACAACTTGCCTGCTGGAATCCCTCTGGGTACACGCAGGGCCTCCTGAACCTTCCTCTCGACATCCCATAAGAGTGCGCCACCTCCACGCCCTTGGGCAGGATGGTGTTGATGGAGACCTCTTCTCAGGGGTTTCAAACAGGCGAGAAAGGGAGTCCGGTTTGGTGTTTTTAGACCCAGCCCTGTAGGAGAGTGTAAAATTTAAACGGCCTAAGGAAAGGGACCAGCCGACCTGTCTAGAATTTAGTCTCCTGGCCGAATTAATGTATTAAAAATTTTTGTGGTCGGTCCAGACCATGAATGGTTAGACTGCGCCCTCCAGCAGTGACGCCACCCACCCAAAGCCAGTCTGTCTGCCAACAACTCCCAATTACCTATGTCATAGTTCCGCTCAATAATAAACTGTCGTTCAGGATCTGGAGTAGACAAGACAGGAGCAGAGACAAACCAGGACTTTAATTTATCGAAGGCCTCCTGGGCCTCATTACTTCATTTAAACAGTACCTTTGGAGAGGTGAGCACTGTTAAGGGTGCAGCCATCTGACTGAAGTTCCGGATGAAGCGCCGATAAAAGTTAGCGAACCCCAGGAACCGCTGCAGAGCCTTCCGAGACTCAGGAGTTGGCCACTCAGCTAAAGATGTCGCCATTAAGACTGCGCATGTTTTCCCGCGAGATGCCGCAATTTAGCGCGCAGCGTGCCACAACTTGCTGGAGGCAACATTCGGGAATTTAAAATAAATGTTTTGTGCTTCACTGAACATCCGCCAGATGGCGCATGGAAGGACTTTATGAATGCTGAAGCAAACATGAATTTTATTTTGTTTTACAACAGATATTTCATAATGAACGTGTTCATATGTGCTTCGTGTTATTTTCATAATGATGAAATGAGATACCCAAATTCGTCCTTTAAAAGTTTTTTATATAGTTTTTGTGATGTCTTAACAGGGACAAAATAATGAAAGACATTGCAATGCCTCGGTTTAAATGGTATTGAAATTATAATAAAATTTCCTGATAGTAGGCTATCTGATAGTGGTAACTATGCAAATGTCTGAGATCGTGAATATGCCAACATATCTTATTTAAAACATTAAATATTGGCAGGGGAAACTGGCAGAATTGAGAATTATTTAACAAGACTGAGCAGACGTCTCTGCCTAAAATGTATGTTGCCAGCAAAACGTAGAATAGGCCTATATAGAAATAAAATGTTTAATAGTACCAATCAAATCAGACTTCATTATTACTTTGAGTGTAATTCACAAATTTATACAGTATGTGTTTGTATGTGAATATATTATATAAGTATGTGTTTGTGCGCGTGTCTTATATGTAACATATCATATTAAATGCAGTTCATAATAAGTGCATGTTGTTAAAGTGCACTTATGTGCAGATTTGTGGATATGTATGTACAGTAATGACGCAGCTCGTGCGGGGGGCAGTGCCGCACATAAACAGTTTAGTGTGCGCTCTCGGGTTAAAACGCACAGAGCACAAACTCTCTTTTGCTATAAATCCTCGGTAAAGGCATACAGTAAGCCCCGAGAACATCTTTAGTTTTTTTTTTTTTTTTAGTTTCCAGAATCCCGTCCGTTCTCGCGTAGACGGCGGAGCTCTGGTTATTTTTATTTTTATATTTTAAGGTGTGTGTGTGTGTGTGTGTGTGCGGAGAGTTTGTGTGTGTCCGTGCACGCGTCTCATATACAATGTATGTACTTCATATTATTTTCATAAGGATGAAACGAGATGCCCAAATTCGTGCTTTGAAATAGTTTTTGTAATGTCTTAACAGGAACAAATTTATAAAAGACGCGGCAATGCCTTAGTTTAAATGGTCTTAAATTAATTTAATTACCTGATAGTAGGTACCTTATAATCTGATAGTGTTACCTATGCGAATGTCCTGATTCGTGAATATGCCAACATGTCTTATTTAAAACGCAAAAATGTGTCGTCATCATCAGAAGACATGAATGAACTATATATATATATATATATATATATATATATATATATATATATATATATATGTGTGTGTGTGTGTGTGTGTGTGTGCAGTATATACAACGAGACAGCATGCTCACATCCCTGTTCTCACATTTGATGTAGGTGTGAAGTTATCAAACCGGTTTCGCGGATGGGGGAATTGGCAGAATTAAGGTTTAAAACTAATTAACAAGACCAAGCCGACGTCTCTGACTAAAATGTATTTCGCCAGCAAAACAGAGAAAAAATAGAAATAAAATGTTTAATGGTCCAATTAAATCAGCCTAATTACTTTGAGTGTATTTTACAAATTTATTGAATATATTATGTTTTTATGTGTATACAGCATGTGTTTGTATGTGAATATATTATAGGCCTATAAGTATGTGTTTGTGCGCGAGTCTCATTTGTAACATTCATATAAAATGCAATTCATGATAACACGGAGAGTTTCTGTTGATAAGTGTATGTCAAAGTATTTGTGTACATGTAATTAGGAGAAAAATCTCAATTAAGAATGTCTTGAAACATAATGCAGTAACTCTATAAGCCCGCAATCTTATTAAAGTTAATTATCGCCAGCCGGCACACATAGGCGACTCCGTCCCTTTGCCGCCTATTCAGGGAGCCTACGAATGAGCGAGTAGCGATAGTAGATTTGGGCGCACACCCATCACAGGCGCACGCCGTCATAGAAAGTAAAGTTGAGGATCACGATGCTCAACATCCCGGAGCCCAAACCCCATTTAAATTAAATTAACAAATATTGTAAGTAAACAACAATCGCCCACATTTAGAAAAGCATTTTTATTTAGATTATAAAAAAATAATCCTGCATGTATTTTAGGTGTTCCAGCTGCCACTGTTCTGGTGGCTCTATCAGAGTCAATCATTCTGTAACAAACCTGTAAATTTTCATGTAAAACAGGAACATCTGTATGAATAAATTGATATGATGAGCTATTGATCAGTGACTTATGTAAACGACTCAGTTCAGATGTAAGTAAATGGAAAGAAAGTAAATGGCTGCGCTGTTTGGGGGAGGGACGTGCTAATGATTTGGTCTGCTGTGTGTGTGTGTGTGTGTGTGTGAGAGAGAGAGAGAGAGAGGTGTCAAGAGGTCTTACATACTCATGAAAAGTCAAGGATTATTTAGTGAAACAGAGGATCTGCTGAAAAATGTTAGCACATCAGTCACCTAACCCCAAATAAAAGGTCTTTCTGAGTGTTATGATATAGTTAAAATAACAGATGTACAAACGGTGCGCACTGAATACTTAACCTAAGCCAGGCACGAGGATTAATAAACCAAGATAGCCCCGTACCCGTTTTTATTTTTTTTATAAAAATACCAAAGAATTGTATTGTGTATAGAGTGATTAAAAACAATGCAATTTATGCTATCATACGGAAAATTTCAATTTCTTCCATTCCAAGGATTAAAAACAGTAACAATGTCAACTTTAGAATCTAGAATCCAGAAGATTAAAATTACACAAATTTAAATCACTGAAAGTCTCCAGAAGAGCTTCAGATTTAAGAGGTTTTTAAAGTGTGGAGAGGTCCATTTCAGTTTCTCTGAATGTATAGGTGAGAGCAGCTGATTCACACCTGGGGAGGGTGCGACAACCCAGGATTAATAGAAATAAGAGGCCCTTACTGCATAAATGGGTCAATATATAATTGAGGGAGATTTCATGTCCATGAGATTTATCTCGCAAACATGCTTATTAAAATAAAATTTTAAAAGTCTTCAGTGTTCTTCATGATCTTGTCTTTACAAATTCCATAGTTAATTATTATGGAAATAATCATTTATTTATAAAAATTTACTAGATATCCATAAAATGTCAACTAAATAACCGTCCGAAATGAATTGCAACCACAATCTCATTACCTAAAAAATACCAAAAAAAAATTATTCAAAAACAGTTTTAATCATATTATTTACATTAAGTTGAGGTAATTTTGAACAATGTGTCTTTTTGGGCAATATGTCACATTTTCAATAGAAATTGACAAATTGAATATGTGTCCGAGAAGTCGCTGTCATCTAAGTTACCCATAGCAAATACACCCCTCAAGGAAGAGTGTGTTTTCCAAATCACATGACCTGCTCCACATGATGTCATTTCCTCCTGAAGAGAAAACTAGCAAGACTCCAAGGTATGTTCTCCCTCCACATTTTCAGTTATTTCACCTAAAGTAGTGCTTGGGGCAAATGTGTACTTATCATATGTCAACAATGTTACTACAATAAATTTATAAATAACTTTGAATTTCAATTTTACTCAGTTGTACATATAATATTTAGAAGAACCTCTCTGTAAAATGCCATGTGGTGTCTGGTGCTAGGCAACCATTTTGATTTTATCCCTAAAAACAGCAAAAATGTCAACTAGGTTACCAGTCACCTATGTTACTCTGCAAAGGTAACTTAGTTGACTAAGAGTAACATAGTTGACATTCATGACATGTTCTTATAGTTTTCAGGAGTTCATTTAATATTCCAATTGTACAGTAACTATAAAATACTTTGCAATAAATATTATAAAAGTAAACTTGTTTTCAGGCAAATGCCACGATTATCTGCTGCAGAAAAGCAGCGCCGTTACCGTGCACGGCGAGATGCTGATCCTGCAAAAAGGGAGGCATACTTGGCAAAAGGCCGGCAGAAATGGAGAGAAAAGAGGGAGCAAGGTGCATACTATAAGCCCATATCTGAACAGAGTGAGAGGGAAAAACGTGCAAAGAGAAAGGCCTGGAGAAGAGCCCAGGAACAGAGCAGACGCAGAAAGAAACAGGCTTTTGCTATTGTTACCCCACCACTGAGTCCTGACAGTGAGGAACAACCAGTTCCACAACCAGGAAGGTTAGAAGGTTATGTAGAAAGAACCTCAAACAGTACTATGTAGGCAGGCTATGTAGAAAGTACCTTAAACAGAACAATGTCTCATGAAAAAGTACTTGTTAGATTATAATGTTAGATTAAAATGCAAAATTACATGGTGGCATGGTGACAATTAATTTCAAATGCTTTAAGTGACACCTGCAATGTTAAAAAATAATTTAAAAATGTCTTCATGTAATTTCAGACAGAGAATACAAGGAAGAAGGACTAGAAGAAGACAGTACCAGAAAATATACATTGAGAATCACAAACTCAAGGAAAAGCTTAAAGCTCAAACAAAAACATCAGACAAATACCGTAAGCGCTATGAACGGCTACTGTGCAGCGTCGACTCTCCTAGGAAAAGAACAGAGAGGATGCTCGGAACAAGTCCAGTCAGTAATGATGTGCGGAGAACTCTGGTCTATCATCATGCACTTGTGAAAAGCCTCAAACAAAAATTTCAGTGTGCAGCAAAAGAAAAGTCCAGGAACCTAATCGCCAGAATCGTATCTGGAAAAATATTGAAAAAATACAGGTTCCAGAAAATCATTCATGACACACTGGGTGTCTCAGCCAAACGATTCTGCAAGAATGTGAACACAAATGGGGACGAAATAGCCTGTTTTGCCAGGAAAAAATACATATCCACACAATCAAAACTGCAAGACCAGGTTGTTGCCTTTTACACCAGGGATGACGTAAGTCGTTCAACAGCAGGTAAAAAGCAGACCGTAACAAAGGGAAAAGTAAAAAAGCAGAAGCGGTTTATGACTGACACCATGAAAAACCTCCATAGGAAATTCCTGCTGGAAAACGTCTCTAGCAAACTTTCCTACACACTCTTCTGCCGAATGCGCCCATACTGGGTAGTCCATCCAACCATTGCAGACAGAGATACGTGTCTATGTAAGGTGCATGAAAACTTGGAATTTATCGTGGAGAAACTTCATGGACTTAAACTTCTGGAGAGAACAGAGTTGGAATCTCTTGCTGAGGAAACTTGCTGTAATCCAACATTTAAGCCATGCATGTAGGCGGAATGCAAGAACTGCAAACTACAAGACCTCAAGATTCAGTCTGGCTATGATGGTCAAACCCAAGTTTCTTGTGTGCAGTGGACAACTGAAACTGTCCTCAGAGAGAAGAAAAGTGGTGACAGCAAAGAAAAGTTGCCTGTGAATACCACCGTGAAGAGGGAAATGGAGAGTTCTTTGGAGGACCTGATTGAGACTTTCCAGAAACAGCTCAAAAAGTTCAAAAGGCACTTGTTCAACATCAAGACCCAGTTTAACTACTACAGGGAATTGAAAAAGAACATGAAGAGTAATGAATGCCTCATACACATTGATTTCTCTGAAAACTACTCTTGCAAGTTTCACAAAGAGATTCAAGCTGTCCATTTTGCCTCTTCTCATCAACAAGCAACTCTTCATACAGGGGTCCTCTACATTGGTGGTAAGGAAGACCACTTGTGCTTCACAACAATTTGCCATGCAAAGAAAAGGGTCCACCTGCCATATGGGCACACCTCTCCCCAGTACTTAACCATCTCAAGGAAACATGCCCAACAGTGTCAATTATCCACTTTTTCAGTGATGGTCCCTGCTCACAATACAGGCAGAAGGGCAACTTTTACATGTTGACAACTGAATTGTACAACCAGGGCTTCACTGCGGGCACTTGGAACTTTTTTGAGGCCAGTCACGGAAAGGGTGCCCCCGATGGGGTAGGAGGCCTTCTGAAGAGAACAGCTGACAGATTGGTGAGCCAAGGTGAAGACATTTCCACTGCTAAACATCTTTTCAATGCATTGGTAAACACCAATACAGCTGTCAAGATCTTCTACATTGAAGAGGCTACAGTGGAAAAGGCCATACAGCAGATGCCACAACGACTCCCCACTGTACCATGCACTATGCGGATTCACCAGGTCATCACGCAAGCACCAGGGAAACTGACATACCGTGATGTGAGCTGCCTGTGTTCAACAAGGCAGATTCTGCAATGTCAGTGTTACCAAGCTCAGGCCTTCGACTTCAAAGTCAACTCTGCTGTTCCTGCATTGCACCAAGAACAACCAGACCTTGAAGTACAGTGGGATAGAGATGACATTGTTGGTCAGTGGTGTGTCATCAGATATGACGATGAGGTTTACCCTGGAACCATTGTTGAAGTGAGTGAGACACATGTTCATGTTAAGTGCATGCACAGAGTGGGACACAATCGTTACTACTGGCCAATGCGAGAGGATGCGCTCTGGTATCCATTTGAGGATGTGCTCAGGTTGATTCCTGCCCCACAGCACGTGACAGCACGTCATGTTGAAATAAAAAGAGATGTGTGGGAAGATATTGCCAAATCATATCTTCATGGCTAAGGACATGCGCACACACACACACACACACACACACACACACACACACACACACACACACAAACAAACACACACACTCAAAGATTACTTGATTGAGCTTGACAAAGTCATTGAAAAACAAACCATAATTGGCCATGTTCTTGGGTTAGAAAATGGGGAGTGTGTTCTGTCTCCACCGGTTTCATGGGTGCCTGGAAGTTGGAGGGTATGCCAATGTTTTACTTGGGTTCTAACATATGAATGTTTTTGAGATACAACAGTTTGCACAATTAAAATTTTGATCCAATGCAGCACACTTATTCTGTTAACCAACAGAATAAAACACTAATTGGTTATTGTTACTTATTGCAGTGCACTATAATTTTTTGTTCAATACAATGCACTACTGTAATTCATTCCACAAACAAGATTTTCAAAATGTTTACATGGTGGAATTTTTGTGTAAGTGCTGTTTTTGTTGTTGTTGTTTTCTATGTTAGGATCTCTTGCTTATGATATATGTGCTTGTTAATAAAGTTGTGATTGATCCTTGTAAACTGATGTGTGTCTGTATTTCTCCTTTATGTCATGAAATATTCAACAGGTCTTGATTAAATGCAGTAAAAGATTAGCTAACATATAATAATTGATATAGTTTAGGATTGTTTTTGTTAAATACATCACCCTACTTTGTCATGTCCAGTCAACTATGTTACTTTTGTCAACTATGATACTGGGCTGTCAATTAAGTTACCATTATGTTTTTAAAAAATATATGTATTTCAATGGTTCCCTAATCTCCAAGTAAATATTTAGAAACTGAGTAGCTGTCAAATATATACCTCAGCATAATTTCATCAAGAAAATATCATGAATCAAGCAGTTTGGAAACAAAATATACAGACCGGTTACTTCAGTACTTGAAATTTGGGGTTTTAATTGAACAAAATGTGTATTTTCTTAATTAATTGGGTATTTTAATTGAAAAGGTAGGTAAATAGACACATATTGTTCCAAGAGTAATGCTTTTTTTAAATGTCTGACATTTACTTAAAGTTAAAACTTATAGGTTTTGTCCGTAACATAGTTGACCAAATAATGAGTAAACTTCTTGTTTTTAAAACTAAATATCTGAAATCAATTATGCCTGAGCTTGGCAATGACTAAAAACAAAATATTTCAGGGATGATTTATCAGGGAAGATAATAATATTTTGTAAATAAATATATTTTTTCCCAGAATTATTTAAACTCAAAATCTCCCACAATTATATATTGACCCAAATATTATTTAGTACAACAACATTTCTCCGCGCTCGGGAAAACGTTTTGGTGCGGTTGAGCGCTGATTAGACTGTAGGAAATGGAGGAAATTAAAAAGAAGAATTTTTATTTAGACTATTAAAAAAAATTACCTGCGTCTATTTTTAGGCGTGCCAGCTGCCACTTTTTAGTTAGAAGTTTTCAATACAAATCTTATAATGCCCACATGACAAACATTCCCCTTGTTAATATTTTAACTATTAATTTTACTATTTTAGCTATTACTATTTAGTTTACTTTCAAATAACATTAAAACAAGAATAAAATGTTTAATATATAGGCCTATTGTTGACTACATTTGGGCCGTGTAACAAGTTTGACTCTAAGTTCACGGGCAGCACCATGAAACACGGACTCACGGCAAGGTCGTACGAAAAAAAATGGGAAGAAAAGGGTTAAAGGAGTGAGGATGGAAAGGAAGAAATGTGCAGGTTTGGTTGGCATGCGGGCACGGCCTGGTGAGCGGTGGGCAGCGGACAGAGTGGCAGCGTGGGCCCGCGAGGACAGCAGCTCCTGCCTCCGTCCGCTCGCGCTGACTCTGCTCTCCGCGGATGGCCACACCGGCCCCTCCCATCTCTCGCTACGTTTGAAGTCCCTGGGGCGCGTTCCATTTGCCCCGCTTGCATGCCGCACTTCCGCGTTGTTGCGCGCGCGTCGCATTTGCACCGTGTAGTAAAATCCACTGTAACCCAACAAACCCCGAGGATTTTATAGCGCGGGGTGCAAGCCAGGGATCATTAGCAAGGATAGTTCACCAGCAGTGTCTAATTCTAACTAAGCCCCGCTTCTTCGCATATCTAAAGGAGAGGACGCCTAACTAGTGAGCGAGGAGCGATATTAATTTGGGCGCCCGCCGTGACAGGCTAAAAAACCCATTCTCCTCAAAAATGTAACAGATGAGCACTCTGATTAATGTGCAAAAACTATAATAAAACTATATAAGACTACATAGTCTTTATAAGACTTTTATTTAAGCGCACTCACAATAACGAAAAAAACTTTATGATTTTGTAAATAAGTTATCAATCATAAGCAATGTATTGTTTTTGGTGAACTTGAGCGCGTCAGAAAATGATGGCAAACGTTTTTTTTAAATGGTCAGACTTAGTCTGCCTGCTGTTTTTTCTGACGCATTTGCAATCATCAGTCAACTTCTGCCAGTGTGCTCTGGAAAACTTTTTGCGTGCGGCTGATTATTCACACCTGGGGAGGGTGTATTATTTGCATTTGAATGTGTCTGACATTGCAAAGCACGCACAGTAACACTTGGACAATGGAATATTGCAGAACGTGCGAGTTGACGCCCTTGCACCGGTCACTAACCATTAAAATGTTGGATTTGAATTAAAATGTCACTTATATTCGTGTTTAATTAAATTCTTAAATCATCGTGTTCACCCATGGGTTTACTGCATAAACACCAGAACAAAAGGTCTATGGACAAAACGGAGAAGTTTCTTTTTTCATTTTTTTTCATTGATTTTACTCATGCAGCACTTTTAGTATTCATAGCAAAAGCAACCCAACAGTGTGATTAAAGTACCCGAAATAACACAAAATTTTGACCCAGCATAAACAACCCAACGATGTGTTTACAGAAACCCAGCATTTCTTTTAGTGTACTACTACAGTACTAACGAATGAAGTGCAGTCAAAACCTGGGGATTCTGCGTGCTGTCGCGTTGTATTCAGAGAGTAGTACATATTTTTGTGGGTTTTTTTTTTCATGTCTGTTGTTTTATGGATAAATCTGCTCATATCTGCGCACGCGTTTATCAGCCTTTTGATTAAAAAGCCGCATGCGCAACTCACTTTCACTTTGCATAAGATTGTATATTTAAAGCACATAAAAACAATAGAACAATTGTTTTAGGCTAACATATCATCATTGTAGTCTTTTTGCACACACGCGCGGGTGTGTTACAATAATAATAAGAATAATAACAATAATAAATTCGGAGCACTACTACTAAAAATAATTATAACACTGATTGAAGAAAGCGCAGTCGAAGAAGTATCATCATTAAAGGAGAAAAGAAAATGAAGAATAAATACATATTAGTATTTACAGTTTGAGCTCAACACGTTTATGAGCTCCGTCGTTTGCTGTCAATAGGTGCCTAAGAGAGAGAACACATTTTCGGCTTCAGTAGACACAAAATACTTCAGACTGAATCACAACTGCCCCCTACAGGTAATGAAGGGCATTTTCACAGCTTGCCGCGCACAGCCGCGGCAAGTCGCGGGATCCCTTTTCTCGAAACGTGCGTTTTTAATGCCGACATCTGTACCGCTCTTATCTTAGCAGGGCTGGCTCTGATCTCACCCGCCAAAATCACGAACCCCAAGAATGAAACCGACCTTGCACGGAAGACGCACTTCTCCGCTTTCACGAATAGTTGGTTTTTCAAAAGCCATTGCAACACCTGGCAGACATGCTGAGTGTGTACCTGTAAAGAGGGAAAAAATATCAGGATGTCATCCAGGTACACATAGACAAATTGGCACATAAATGTCTATTAGCACATTATTGACCAGGGCCTGGAAGACAGCAGGAGCATTGGTCAGACCAAACGGAAGGACTCGGTAATCAAAGTGTCCTGTGGGTGTGTTGAAAGCTGTCTTCCACTTATCTCCCTCCCGAATACGGATAAGATGGTACGCGTTGCGCAGGTCAAGCTTGGCTTCCTGCAAATTTTGAAAGCTGAAGACACAAGAGGGAGGAGGGAGGGGGAACCTGTTCTTAATGTTAATGTCATTCAACCCATGATAATCCATACAAGGATGCAAGGAACCATCTCTCTTTTTGACAAAAAAGATCCCCGCACCCGTAGGAGATGAGGAGGGATGGATGAGGCCGGCTTTGAGGGACTCGTTAATATATGTGTCCATGGCGTCTCTTTCTGGACCTGAAAGGGAATATAAGTGACCCTTGAGCGGAGAAGTGCCTGGCAGGAGCTAAATAGCACAGTCGTAGGGGCCATAAGGAGGCAAGGACATGGCCCGGGCCTTGCTAAACACCAGCTGCAGGTCGTGGTACTCTGCCGGGACCCCAGACAGATCAGAAACCTCCACCTACAACACAGGACAAACAGAACCAGAAAAAGGGGCAGGACCAAGACAAGAAGCAAGACAATTTTGGCTCCAAGACAAGACAGAACTTCCAGACCAATCAACGTATGGGCCATGTTGTACCAACCACGGGTGCCCCAACACTATAGGAGCACTAGGAGAGTTCAGAAGGTACAACGTGGTTTCCTCACAGTGATTGCCTGAGACCACTAGGCTAACCTTGTGTGTCTGATGAGAGACAGTTGTAAGAAAAGGTCTTATTTAGGGGTCGGGCAGGGATGGGTTCAGGCAAGGGAATAGCTGAAATACCCAATCATGCAGCTATCGAACTGTCAATGAAATTACCCTCAGCCCCTGAATCAACCAAGGCCGAGTCAGATAAAAGTGTGCGAGAGGAGGGGAATTGCGAAAAAGCAATAGCACTCACCAGGATCCCCCGCTTCAATGGTGAGCCTTGGCTTTTGCTGGGCAGACTGCGGCAAAGTGGCCTGGCTTGCCACAATAGAGGCACAGACCCTTGATCAGACACAGTTGCTTCTCCTGGGGTGTTAGACGGAGGCATCCCACCTGCATGGGTTCAGGGTCTGGCAGGTCAATGGTCGCCAAGGGAGGGTAAGAACCCTCCACCCTGCTAGAGGAGCGGACCATCCGGCGCTGGTGCCGACGACAGAGACGAGCCTCGATGCCAAGTGCAGGTCGATGAGGTCTTCAAGATTGCGGGGCAAGTCGTGAGTGGCCAGTTTGTCCTGTATGTCCTCCTCGAGCCCGGCCCAGAACATTGCCCGACAGGCTGCCTCATTCCAGTCACAGGAGGCTGCTAAGGTCTTAAACTGAATGGCAATCTCTGTGACTGCCTTGAGCTTGTCTGCTGCCTGCTGTCCTTTGACAGAATGGTCAAAAAGCCTCAACATCTCGTGTCAGAGCTCGTTAAATGAGTCACAACATGGGGCTCTGGACTCCCAGACAAAAGTTTCCCATTCACGAGCTTTGCCCGTAAGAAGAGTCAAGACAAATGCCACCCTTGTCTCTTGCGCCGCGAACGTGCGTGGCTGGAGGGCGAACACTACAGAACATTCTGTCAGGAAGGCTTGGAAGGAGTTAGGGTCCCCGTCATAGGGAGGTGGGTTGTTGCAGCGGGGTTCATGATTAAACGCGAGGAGAGGTGGGCAGAACCTTCTTGAGCACCTTCCCGCTGGAGTTCCTGGATGCGCGCAGTGAGGTCTGCCACTTGGTTGGTGAGGAACACGACCTCTCGTGGTGCTGGTTAACCGGGTCTCATGCTGGCCCAGGAGCACCCCCTCTTGGGCCACTGCTGATCTGATGGGGTCTGGACCTGCTGTGTCCATGCTGGTCAGATCGTTCTGTCAGGAAATCAGAACGGACACACAGGTCTCCTTCAATATTTTATTTGTTGCAGAGATGCTTTGATTCAGGCAGAAAAAAAAACAAAAAATAATAATGATAAAAATAATAAAATCAGGAACAAGCGGCACTGTTCTGCAGCGCTGTGCAAACTAAGGAAAGAAAAACAGGACCCAGTCTGGATGAAAAAAGGACAAAAACAATGGGAGAGAGGGGTAAAAAAGGGTAAAAAAAAATGGAGGATACTAGCTTGGAGCCAAAATAGACTACACATACAGGACTAGACAGGGCACAAAACGAGCAGGCGATATGGCTAGCGACATGGGACAACGATCTGACACAGGACAACGGACAAGAGGAAATAAATAGGGCGAATGATTACAACGAAAACGAGGGAAACAGGTGAATGAAATCATCTTGATAGAGTAATGAAGAGGAAGTGGGAGGGATGGTGGTGACGTCACAGAAACACAGGCACATGGTGAAGGATCAAAACAAATGGCATGTGCTTGAATAGACATGTAAACACGGGAAGAGAGAGAGAAAAAAAAGATGAAAATCTTAACGATCAGACCTGGGGTTTGACAGATACGTCATGCTGGCAAGGGATGGATGCTCGGCTCCAAAATGCTTACATCAAGAGACAAGTTGTTAAATCTCAGGATATAGAAGTTCAAGAGGGGAAATGGAGTCAGAAGGACTGGAGGCTTAACTCCAGGGAATTTTTACAGTAGTGGACATGGTGTACTATGTGATGTTATAATTACTGAGAGTTGTGAGTTAGTATTTTGTTCTGCTCTACAAACATTATATCACAGTGTCCAGTATGTTAGAGTTCACATTAATATTAATATAACTATTTGTGTGTGTGTGTGTGTGTGTGTGTGTGTGTGTGTGTGGTTGGTTGGTGTTGTGTGTGTGTTCTCCAGCTGATCTAGTGGTGAACCCCTCTGAGTCTCCACTCCCGCCTTCCTTTCTGCCTGCTCTCAGCCTATTCTCCACAGGGAGCGTTACTGAGTTGGATGATGCCAAAGTGAAAGATACAAAGCAGTGGTATAAAACTAACTAATCATTTAAACAGTGATGGCAAGAGCTCAGCCCATTTATAACACACACAAACAATGTTCAGGTGAGGCCAAATAGAAAAGATTACTTACATGTACTTTGGAAGCTAAAGTTTGGGAGCAAATGTCAAATTAACAGATACTGACTGGCTGGAGTTTTCCCAAGAATATTAAAGCAATCTAATGCATTTCAGTAAAAACCAAGATGGCGCCGGTGAGGTTGGCTGCCGTCACAACTGCTCCGACCTATTTTACTTTGTTTTCATCTTTTAAGTTATCTTTCAGTAACTTTAAACAGGCTAATTCATTACCATTGAGTGCATTAGGTACTATAGAGACACTCTTGTTTCTGTTGGTATACAATGTACTCACAATTCTACGTTTTTAACTCTGAATCCAAGCTGGCCGAGTGAGATTCTGAGGGAGAACAAAGGACGCGACGCGGCGGCCCGCGAGGGAAACGAGCCGGCGTCAGGAACAGGCTGAGAGCCTGTGCACACTGCACACCTCTGCCTAGCATCCTGCTCGCCAACGTCCAGTCACTGGAGAACAAGCTCGATGACCTCAGAGCCAGGGTAAAGTTCCAGAGAGACACATTCGGGACTGCAATCTCCTCTGCTTCACCGTGACATGGCTGAACCTAGCGGTGCCGGACCACGCCATCTAGCCGGCCGAGTTCTTCTCGGTTCACCGCATGGACAGGACGCGGGACGTGGGAAAGTCAAGGGGAGGCAGCGTGTGTTTAATGGTGAACAACAGCTGGTGCAACAGGACAAGCGTTGTTCCTCTTACACTCTCCTGCACACTAAACCTGGAACTAATGACCATCATGTGTCGTGTCCTTTTTATCTACCTCGGGAGTTTACATTGGTCATCATTGAAATGTTGTATGTTGTATGTTGTATGTTTCCCAACCAGAAGCCGTGGGTGGATAAAACCATCCGCGACACTCTGAGATCTCTGCCTACAACGCGGGACTTTCGTCGGGAGACATGGAACCGTACAAGGCTGCGTCATAAAACGTCCCGAAGGTATAGAGCAGCGCTAGTGAAAGAGTAAAAGAGGCGAAGCAGCGCTACGGAAGGAAACTACACTCACAGCTCCAATGGAGTGATTCTAGGAGCCTGTGGCAGGGACTGAGAACAATAACAAACTACAAAGCACCCACATCTGGTATGACGAACGCGGATGTGACTCTGGCAGACGAGCTGAACACTTTCTACGCTCGCTTCGAAGCTGCAGCTAAAGACGCTAGTGATTCACAGTACAAAACAGGATTTTACAAAATTATACACTAAAGAAAAACTATCACCCACACAAATAGACACAGTTTGAGTCAAATTTCAGTCTGATATGATGCACATGTTATACTGTAGGAACATGACATTAGGAAATGTCATGAATATAACGGTCCTTAAAGGAGTCTTACACTGTGAGCAGGTAACACGCGTCCTCTAACGCCTAGCTGCTGTGGCCAGAGATAAAAGGGCTGTCTGGCAAGTAGGGTCAAGAAGGCTTTAATCGTCATTTCAACCATATATAGTTTAGTACACTGTGAAATGAAACAACATTCCTCCAGGACCACGGTGCAACATACAGTACATGCAACATAAGTTAACAGAAACTAACTAACTAGGACACCTAATTAGCTGACTATCTAAGACAAACCAAATTTACACCAGAAATTATCAAAAACTACTCTAGAGTACTATACAAAAGACATTACTATACAAAGGATAACAAAAAACAAATAATGTGCAAACAGAAGCAGCAACATGACATGATGCAATAAACTGTGATATACTGAGATAGTGGTTTGAGGTAGTGCAAGTTAATGGAATGATAGATAAAAAAAAAAAACACCAGTAAACATTGCTTATGAATTGCAAGTAGTGGCATAAATGAGAGAGAGTCCTTGTGCAAATAGCAGCTGAAAATATAAATATTTGCAAATATACACAAATATTGCAAAAAAAAAAAAAAATGTCAGCCTGCTTTGTAGCCAGTTAGTCATTTCATCCAGGTTTGAAGGTCTGCAAAAATCCTGGATCAAAAAAATTTTTTTTAATAAATTTGCAAAAATCTCAAAAGAAATTTTTTCATGTTGTCATTATGGGGTGTTGTGTGCAGTATTCTGAGGAAAAAAATGAATTTAATCCATTTTAAACTTAGGCTGTGACATAACAAAATGTGGAAAAAGTGATGTACTGTGAATACTTTCTGGATGCACTGTGTATGTATGTGTATATATATATATATATATTTACAGTAGTGGACTGTGTGTAGTGTGTTGTTATGAGAGATTTCTAATTCAAGATGAGAGTAAGTGTAGTGTGGTAGTGCAGTCTCTCTACAATCTGACTGAGGGAGGTTTTTGTGCGACTCTATAACACTGTGTGAACACACAGCTGCTAGGACAGTGAGCACTCTGACAGTAGTAATCTGCTGCATCTTCAGTCTGGACTCCACTGATGGTCAGAGTGAAATCAGATCCAGATCCACTGCCACTAAAACGAGCTGGAAAACCTGACTGTCGCTGATTTACAAGTTTCATAAGGAGTTTAGGAGCTTCTCCAGGTTTCTGCTGATACCAGTGTAACTCCTCACCAGCTGAGCCCTTGTACACTGCCTGACTGGTTCTACAGTTGATGGTGACTGTTTCTCCTGGAAGAGCAGATTTCACTGCAGGAGTCTGAGTTACTGTGACTTGACCTCTGCACTCTGTAAAAATATATTCACCATTAAACGTAAACATTATAATACATAAAAAGTGTATTTGTATGAAAAGACCATTATAGAGATAAAATCTGAAGCAGTGTCTGACCTTGAGTCCAGAGGATCAGTGTCCAGATGAAGACGGGGATCAAAGTCATGGTAGCTGTGGGTGAAGTTGCTGTAGCAGCAGCTCTCAGTCATGAAGTGTTAAAGTCACAGCGCTATAAACACTCCCAGAGCACTGAAGCATGTGCTGCTAATGCAAAGTGTCTTTGGAATGTTCACCACATACCCCCAATTTTACTGTAATTCTCACACTACTACAGTGTACCATTATTTTTGTGAGTTTTGCTTCTGGGGTCAGATGAAGATTTTTGGTAAAATGCCTGAGATGCATAAATAAGTGAATTTAGAGATAGAAGCTTAAACTTTCACTGGATGTGTTTGTACTATATATTAATTCAGCATCAGAGCTGTCAGTAAGTAAATACAGTACATACTGTTTTTAACTGTAAATTAATGTTTAGATTATTGCAGAATTTAAATATTACATCATTACTTTTAATCAGTCTAAAAATTGGAGGAATTGCACTGTTTAATCTAGTTACTGTATATGTCTAACAATATAGCTGCACCCTCAAATCTTTAAATTTGCAATTTTAGTGTATGAAAGTAAAAAAAAAAAAAAAAAACACCAAGACATGATAAAACAGTTAGAGAGTTAGTTTGTATCTGTTTTGTAATAAGGGGTTTAAATGGATGGAGAGAGCAGTGAGTTTAGAGCAGCAGGGTTTTTGTACGGCCACTAAACCTGTTTGTATCACTGTGGAGGACTTTTGGTGGAGGAACCAAACTGTCTGTGGGCCGTAAGTAACCTGTTTACTATTGACAGAAATACAGTACAGTGTGTAAAATGTAGTCTCTGCAATGAGGTAATGTTCACATTAAATATCCATGTGTAAGAATATGTGTTTCTTTTCTAAATTTACAATCCTTCTTAGTGATTTGTTTTCAGTCACAAATTATCCAGTTTCCTAAATGTTCTGTGTTTTACATGTTTTACAAAATGTATCTGACTGTAGTGCTAATGGCGAGTTTTTATTTAAATCCACAAACAAAATTTATATTGCTCTTTGTAAATATTATTTTGGGGTTTTTTTTCATTCAATTAAATACTAAATTAAATCTAATTTCTCAGAGACATTGGACCTATGAATATGAGTAACATGTAGAAGCCTAAAGTCAATTTATTTTAATGACAAACATTATTTATGCTAAACGGTGTTTAAGTTTAAATATTATTAAAAATTAATTTGAACATGCAATAATCTTGAGTAAAGAAAATAAGTATAGATTCATTGCAGGTAATGATTCTGAATACTGAATATTCAACATAATTCATGTTTAATGTTCAGCAAAAACAGTAATTTAACTCATGTAGATATAAGATGTAAAAAGTATTATAACTGAATATGAAATGTTAGTGATGCTCCACTGAACTCAGTTCTGCTCTATAAGATATTAAAGGAAGTGAAACACACAGTGAACTGAAATGAAGCCTGAGTGACTGACAGCTGTCCATTCCTGTCTCAACTGTACATGTGTGTAGGTCTCACCCGGCCCAGTGTGACGGTGCTGCCCCCCTCCAGTGTGGACCTGCAGCAGGAGAAGGTCACACTCGTGTGTGTGGCCAACAAGGGCTTCCCCTCGGACTGGAGGCTGACCTGGAAGGTTAATGGGAACAGCTGGACCTCGGGGGAGAGTCACAGTGCTGATGTTCTGCACACAGACGGCCTCTACAGCTGGAGCAGCACGCTGAGCCTTCACTCGGAGCAGTGCAGGAACAAGCTGGTGACCTGTGAGGCCTTCAAGGAGAACCAACCTACTGTGGTGAGCACAGTGAACATAGAGCAGTGCTCAGAGCTGTGAGCTCACACACACTTTACTCAGCTCATATTCTACTTCTTCACTGTGCTTCAAATGTCCTACTTTAAATAAAAGCTTTTGTTCAACAATGAAACAGCATTCTGATTTTCATTATTTTGTATTTTTATAGACATAACTTTTTATCACACACTTCTCAATGTAACTGCTTTGCATTTTAAAATATCATTAAACTCCAGAACAGAAACTTCTTAAGAAATGACAATTATGAGCTAGAAATCTAAGAACATATGATCCTGCTGGGATACTTTGCTGTAAAACAATAATTATGTAAACATTTTAAAGATTTGTTAAGAGTCAGATTATTGAGCTGATACTGAATCTAAAGTTACATGAAATTATTAATAATAATAATAACTTTAACTGAATCCATAATCCTGTTTAACATCTGCACACACCACTACTCTATTCTGGTAGCACAAACCCATCCCATGCAAATCCAGGTTGCACACACTCCTCACTTCCTGCAGCTGAATGTTTGTGAGGTTAAATATCTCTCAACCTGGAAAGTTGAAACTTGAAATGAGCAAAGATATCTGTATAATCTCTGTCTGCTTAAACAATGTTTAAATGATCCACATTTTTATTTATTATGAACTGATTAACAACAAAAAGTGAAATTTGTGACAAACTGTTTATATTGAAGCTTGCGGATGCCATATGAAAGAAATAAAACACTTAGGTCTGCATTTATAAGAAAATCATGAGCTTTGGGGTAATAAACACTAACTTTGCTTCCAGTTAAGCTATATTACACCATCACTGTCGGCTGTTTTTCAATAAAAGTGCTTATAAATTATATTACAGTGGAACCTTGGATTATGAGCATAATTCATTCTGGAAGCGGGCTCGTATTCCACAATGCTCGTAAACCAAATAAAGTTTTCCCATAAGAAATAATAGAAACTCTAATTATTTGTTCCACAGCCCAAAAAAATAAATACATAAAAATAATTAAGACGAAATATAAAGTAAAAATCAAACAAATTAACCTGCACTTTACCTTTAAAAACCTCCACCTCACCTTACCTTTTACCTCCACTCTTTTTACACACGCGCGCACACATGAAAACGCTGGTTTTTCGGAAAAATAAAGAAAAAAATCTCCCTAATGACACTCGGTTGGGTGACACACTAACAGAATCACTGCTGTCAAGTAAAAAGAAAACAAATTAACCTGCACTTTACCTTTTGAAAGAATCGCGACAGAGCAGTGTTTCTGTGGAAAGCAAAGAAAGAAAGTGTGTGTGTGTGTGTCTGTGAAGGCGAAAGTAGGAGGGTCGGTGTGTGTGTGTGTGTGTATGTGGCATGGTCTCCATTGACGCACGCGCACACAGACACACACACAGCAGGCAAAGAGCTGGCTAAGCCTTAAGCAGAGAGAAAAAATTGAGTTTTAACGTCTCTAATGAGACTTTCTTTTGCTTTACACGCGCGGTGTACACACACATACAGACACCAAATAAAAGATGTTTTACGCACACACACGTGTTCATAGTGTTATAGTAAACAGTACACGCGTTCACGGATGTTGATTATACCAGTAAGAGACTAGCACTAAGACCCAGCAGGGGAGACAATTACCCACAATTCGGCAGTGCAAGAGTGAGAAAAACCGTTGGTTTAGTTGTAATCATGTGACGGTAGGAAACAAGAAGCGCATGTGTGATATACGATACTCAGTACTCGTAAACCAAGACTTGTTAGTTTTCTAAATCAAAATGTATATAGTTATTTATAATTATTATGCTATTTTATTGTAATAGTATATATTTTGTGCTTTTAAAGTGTGCCCATAAAGTTGTAAAGTGACTCAGTGGTTTGTATTTTACATAAACATTTAGCAGTCAGACACAGTCAGACCCTGGATAGTTAGATGGGCTCTAAATTTTAATTTAATTTCAATTTATTTTATTTGTATAGCGCTTTTAACAATTGACATTGTCGCAAAGCAGCTTTACACAATCAAATGAATTATTTAAGTTTGCATGAAATGTGAATGTGTATGAATCAAAATGATAAGATTGTCTCTGATGATTAAGCCGAGGACGACGGCAACAGTGGCAAGGAAAAACTCCCTGAGATGGTAATAGGAATGGAAACTTTGAGAGGAACCAGACTTAACAGGGAATCCATCCTTATTTGGGTGATAACGGATAGCAGGAATTGATCTGCATCATACTGTGTGAGACTGGGAGTTCAGTATAACAGGAGATGTGTTAAAGTTAAAATGGAGTCTAGTTTGTTCCTGGAGGCTCAGGTAGACAATAGGAACTAGAGTTCTTGTCCATGCGACAAGATCTGCAACCAGAAGCAGAAGGGGTTTATACGTCAATAGTAGTATTTTAAAATCGATGCAAAATTTTACAGGGAGCCAATGCAGTGTGGATAAGATAGGGGTGATGTGCTCATATTTTCTGGTTCTAGTGAGAACTTTCGCTGCTGTTTCCTGACTAGCTGAAGCTTGCTTATGCACCTAGTTGAACAGCCAGACAGTAAGGCGTTACAATAGTCCAACCTAGAGGTGATAAAAGCATGAATTAGTTTTTCTGCATCATTTAGTGACAATATATTTCTTATCTTGGCAATATTTCTGAAGTAAAAGAATGCTATCCTGGTAATATTATCTACATGAGCTTCAAATGAAAGGCTGGAATCTATAATCACACCGAGATCTTTCACTGTTACACTTTATGAAACAGAAAGGCCATTTAAAGTTACAGCATGATCAGAAAGCTTACTTTTAGCTGCTTGTGGTCCTATGACTAGAAATTCTGTCTTATCAGGATTAAACAGAAGGAAGTTAATTAACATCCAATCTCCTATGTCCTGCACACATTGATAAAGTTGTAATAAAGTAAATGAGTTTTTTTCTCATCTGGTTTTGCTAAGACATATTATTATGTGTCATCAGCATAACAATAAAAAACTAATACCATGCTCATAAATTATGTTGCCTAGAGGAAGCATGTAAAGGGGAAAAAAAGCAATGGGCCTAAAACTGAACCCTGTGGAACACCAAACTCCACTGGTCATCATTTAAATCTACAAACTGATAACAATCAGTCAAATAGGATCTGAGCCACAAAAGGGACGTTCTCTTAATTCCTACTACATTTTCTAATCTGTGAAGGAGATCTATCTGATGACACAAACCTGCTTCAACTCAGAAGGGTCAAAAGCATAGAGCATGAAAGTATCAATCCCTAAATGATTGACTGAACATATTATACTTCTACAGTTTCATTTCTTAATGCTGTTTATTCTGAAATGCTTTAACGTATCTTCAATGTATTTTAGTCACATTACTACTCACCTCTTCTAGTCCTTCAACAGCAATAGAGTGCTAATACACACTAAAGACTTTATGACTAGAAGTGTTTTTTTGCCTTTCAACACATAATGTGACAGGATAGGCACCAGATCCAACATGGCCCTGACCACCTAAAGCATAAAGTGAAGATGAATAAATGAGTGTGAGTGATGTATAATTATGTAATTTAAGTCTTATTTAACTTAAAAAGAAGTCTACTGGATGCTTGTGTGACACATTTACAGAGGGACACACTACTGTAGCTTCAATAAATAAGGGGTTTATGTAATGGGAAACAGAAATAACTGATTGAATAAGCAAATATCCCAAGCAGATACAAAATGAAACTTTCAACAAAAACCTTTAAACACTTTTAACAAAAATAAATAAAACGGTGCTAAACACAAAACCAAGCCCTTATGTTTCTATCCTGTGTCCTGTGCAGCTACAATCATCCAAAAACTCATTCAGTTTGTGTCTTATCACATCCTCCAACTCAGCACCTGCAGTCTCTCCCAGCTGCAGCAGTGCAGTCTCTCTACAATCTGACTGAGGGAGGTTTCTGTACGACTCTATAACACTGTGTAAACCAGTAGCCAGAGATGTCATGGTAACTCTGACAGTAGTAATCTGCTGCATCTTCAGTCTGGACTCCACTGATGGTCAGAGTGAAATCAGATCCAGATCCACTGCCACTAAAACGAGCTGGAAAACCTGACTGTAGCTGATTTACAAATTTAATCAGGAGTTTAGGAGCTTCTCCAGGTTTCTGCTGATACCAGTGTAAGTAGTTGTTATTATACACTGCCTGACTGGTTCTACAGTTGATGGTGACTGTTTCTCCTGGAAGAGCAGATTTCACTGCAGGAGTCTGAGTTACTGTGACTTGACCTCTGCACTCTGTAAATATACATATTATTATGTAAAGTGAAATAGAAATATTATTTAAAAAATAAATTCTATGAAAAGATGATTGTAGAGATAAAATCTGAAGCAGTGTCTGACCTTGAGTCCAGAGGATCAGTGTCCAGATGAAGACGGGGATCAAAGTCATGGTAGCTGTGGGTGAAGTTGCTGTAGAAGCAGCTCTCAGTCATGAAGTGTTAAAGTCACAGCGCTATAAACACTCCCAGAGCACTGAAGCATGTGCTGCTAATGCAAAGTGTCCTCTAAGTATGGAAACACCTTTACCACATTCCCCCAATCTTACCATAATTTTCACACTACTACATAACTACAGAATTATTGTGTGAGTTTTGCTTCTGGGGTCTAATAGGGATTTTCCGTAAAAGACTTTTAAGCCTAAGATGCACAAATAAGTGAATTAGAGAGAGAAGCTTGAACTTTCACTTGTTAAAATGTAAAAGTTGTAATTTCTACAACCATATCAGTGGTTTACTTTATTTTTAGCATTGAGCAGCATTATAAAGTTATTTTTTAAAATATTTATGCATCACGTATATTGTGTTTCTGATTGTAGATATTATTCTCATCACTAGTCCATCATTTGGTATTATTTCTCCTCCAGTCATCTGCAAATATCTCTAACTTCATATAGTTTTGCCCTGGAAATATAACCACAAAGACTAACCTGTGTGTGTGTGTGTGTGTGTGTGTGTGTGTGTGTGTGTGTGTGTGTGTGTGTGTTAACTGGATTATATATATTTTTTTATGTATTACTGTGGTGGACTTTTGGTGGAGGTTCCAAACTCATTATAAAAAGTAAGGGCCTCCTCTTCAAAGAGCTCAAAGATTTGTGCTTCTTTTACAAATGTAAATGTAAATTACATTTAAATTACACAGAGATAACTTTACCCTGGTGTGATGCTTATTCGTGCACAGTGTGTTTTGTTCAGAAGATGCAGATTCTTTTGTTTAGCTGCAGTTTGGTTGGATGATGTTATCAGAATTGAACTACACAACAGTTTTAACAGCAGGTTGAGTGCAGTGTGTGTGTTGTGCTTGAGTGAGTTTGTCTAAAGAACCATGAACATCTGCTGATAGTGCTGATATATTCTGGGAGCTGTTCATGCAAATGTGTGTGTTGCTGTGATAATTTGATGCTTTATGTAGTGCACTGTTAGGAGGCTTGCTTTGACTTTCTTTGCCCAGTCCATTAGGATACCTAAAGGATCAGTGTCCAGATGAAGACGGGGATCAAAGTCATGGTAGCTGTGGGTGAAGTTGCTGTAGCAGCAGCTCTCAGTCATGAAGTGTTAAAGTCACAGCGCTATAAACACTCCCAGAGCACTGAAGCATGGTATTGAATGCAAATAAGTATTTTCAATACAGATACTTTAAATACAAAAGTAAAACCAGTAGCACAAAAAATTTTGTGGAAATTTTATAACATTTGTATTATGTTTATTTTGTTAATACATTATTGATGAAAGGATTAGGAGAAACGTTCTGTTTAATGTTGGTTAAAAGAGGCTCAAGTGTTGTAAATGTTATGTCCGTTGAGTTTCAGTGTGTGTGTGTAGTTGATTCAGTGTCGTGAAATGTTGTGTTCTGTGTTAGAATTTAGTTAAGTAGTGTTGAGTGTGTTCCCCCATTTGTGTTATCCTAGTGTGTCTAGTTATAGGTAAGGATAGCTAATTGTCTGTGGGGCTAAGTACATGTTTAGGTAAGTGAACGTGTAGCTAATTGTCATGCTTGGCTACTAGCTATGGTTAGCTAGTTATGTTTAGCTAAGGCCATGTGTAGCTAATAGCCATGGTTATCTAGTTATCATGTTTAGCTAATAGCCGTGCTTAGCTGATTGTCATGTGTCTAGTCCCCAGTCTGTGTGTCTAGTCCCCAGTCTGTGTGTCTAGTCTCTCAGTGTCCCTCATCCTCTGGTCCCTCCATGCCTCTGTGCTTGTCTTGTCCCTAGAACCTATGCATTGTATATTAAGTCATAGAGCATGTGTTTCGCCATAGAACCTATGCATTGTATGTTAGTGCCTAGAACCCGTGTTTCGTCATAGAGTCTCAGTCCTGTGTGTCATGTTCTAGAGTCTCTGTTTATAGTTGAGTTTGGTTCAATTTATTTTTTACATGTTTTATTATCTTATTAAAAGACTCTTTTGTTTAAAAACACCCTTCTGCGCCTATGCCTGCCCGTTTGTGCCCACGGCAACTACAACACCCAGAACCACCCGAATCATAACAATAATATATAGCAATGTGTAAAAAATATTGGTTGTTCTGTACATGTGAAATAAATTTCCTATATTTCTTGTACACTATATTGCTATAAATATTCGCTTGCCTGCCTTCACATGCATATGAACATCCAGTTCCACCCGAATCATGACAATAACATATAGCAATGTGTAAAAAATATTGGTTGTTCTGTACATGTGAAATAAATTTCCTATATTTCTTATACACTATATTGCTAAAAATATTCGCTTGCCTGCCTTCACATGCATATGAGCATCCAGTTCTTAATACATAGGGTTTAATATGATGTTGCCCCACCCTTTGCAGCTAAAACAGTTTTCCACAAGGTTTAGAAGTGTGTTCATGGGAATTTTTGACCATTCTTTCAGAAGCGCATTTGTGAGGTCAGATGCTGATGTTGGCGAGAAAACCTTGCTTGCAGTCTCTGCTCTAATTCATCCCAAGGAGTTCCTTTTACTGGAAGTAAGAGGACTAGCCCCCCAAAAGTAATCTCACACCAAAGTGCACAAAGCAAGGTCCATGAAGACAGAACGTGACTGGCCAGCACAGAGTCTTGATCATCACACCTTTGGGTGAATTAAAGACTGTAAGTCAGGCCTTCTCATCCAACATCAGCGTCTGACCTCACAAATGCTCTTGTGGAAAAAATGGTCAAAAACAATAAACAGACTCCTAAACTTTTGGGAAAGCCTTCCCAGAAGAGTTGATTTGATGGATGCAAAGCGTGTGCCAACATCATATGCATGTGAAGGCATGCAAGCCAATACGTTTGGCTATATAGGTAATGACTAGCCTACAGGGTAGGGTGCAAAACATGACCCATTCTTAACAAACAAAAACCCATCCAAATATCCAATCTTATAAAGAATAATGGAATATGGGTGTAATAAGACCAAAGTTATAGCAAATGACAAAAGTCTAGGTCTATATCCCCTCAAAATATGTAGGGTTAGTTGAGAGCTGTGAACAGAAGATGCCCAGACAAATTGACAGATACAAAGTTTTTGCAAGTTAAAATTGCAGGATATGCCAGATTTATTGACTCTTATCCAAGATGTTGAAATGTGAAAAGATCTAATTCTTCCTTACCTTTAGTATAGTGTTTACTTAGGGGTGTGCACACAGACAGGACCTGGTTATTTTGGAGTGTTTTTTTTTAATAGATTAAATGATTGCTTTGTTTTACAATTGCAATTTAACAGATAAAATGTTCTGACATTATATAACCAATAATAATCTCTGTAACTAGATGTAGCAAATAGAGAGCATATATCCAAACAAGTGTGGGTTTATGCACTACCCTTGTGTATTGTAAATATAAACATGTCTTTAGCTTTTAAATTTTCTGGTATTACAAAATAAAACTAAAATATCATTATGGTTGTATGTCATAAATCTATGCAAGACTGCACATAATTTTAATAAATAATTGAAAATTGATGGTTCACTTAATGTCAGTGTCTAGGTAAAGAAGGATATAAGTCAGGATTTAACTAAAAGGCCAGAGGTAACACTTAGCACAACATTACCTTCACCATGCTTCACTATGGACACTGGTTTCTGCCAAACATTATGCATTGTTCCAAGGTCAGAAAGTTTTGATTTCATCAGACCAAACATAATTTTACTGACTCCACCTGAGGCTAAATTTAAATTGCATTTTAGCTTTTATAATTAACTTACTCTAGAGCCTTTCAGGAAATGGGTTTATACTGAGGTCATGTGAGACTACTGGAGTTCATTCAACTAATTCTTCTGATAGGAATGAGCTGTAACGGATGTGATTTTACTATTGTGGGGTATTTTGTGTAGTGTTCTGATATTTATTAACACTTAGTAAGTGCATTTTACTTCCAGGTTGTAACACTACATGTTAAAAATGCATAGTGTGTGAATACATATGCAACTGTAAGTACTATGCAGGGACAGTAGGGTTATTGTGGACTGCAACAGAATTAGGAAAAATAGTAAGAAGCTTGGCGGCACGTTGGTGTAGTGATTAGAACTGTCGCCTTGTACCTCCAGGGTCTGGGTTTGATTCCCAGCCAGGCTTAATTCGTCTCTGTGTGCATGGAGTTTGTATGTTCTCCCATTCCAAAGACATGTAGGTAAGGTTAATTAACGTTCCCAAATTGCCTGTAGTGTATGTGTGTGTGCCCTGTGATGAACTGGCACCCTGTCTAGGGTGTACCCTGCCTCGTGCCCTAAGCCTCCTGGGATAGGATGCAGGTCCTCGTGACCCTGAATACAAGATAAAGCGGTATAGAAGATGAGTAAGTGAGTAAGAAGCTTAATTTATTTATTTTATTTCATTTTTATAAAAAGCCTTAGAGACAAAAAGGTCTTGTTTAATATTTGTAAAGCATTTTAATTTTGGACTCAAAAGAGAACAACACTAAGACATGGTTTTAGCATCTCAAGTTTAAGATACAGCCCCACTGTGACTGAGCTGTGTGTGTGCGTGCGTGCGTGTGTGCGTGCGTGCGTGCGTGTGTGTGCGCGTGTGTGTGTGTTTTCTGAATTCCAGTTCATTAGTTTTATTTCATAGTACTACGTAGGATTGTAGGCATTTATCCCTAAGCAGAATGTCCTTGTGTCGCATCACATCCTCCAACTCAGCACCTGTAGTCACTGCCAGCTGTAGCAGTGGAGTTTCTTTACAATGTGACTGAGGAAGGTTTTTGTACGACTCTATAACACTGTGTTATTGCCAGTTGCTACTGATGTAATGTTCACTCTGACAGTAGTAATCTGCTGCATCTTCAGTCTGGACTCCACTGATGGTCAGAGTGAAATCAGATCCAGATCCACTGCCACTGAAACGAGCTGGAACTCCTGAGTATAGCTGATTTACAAGTTTAATCAGGAGTTTAGGAGCTTCTCCAGGTTTCTGCTGATACCAGTGTAACACCTCACCATCTGAGCCTTTGTACACTGCATGACTGTTTTTACAGTTGATGGTGACTGTTTCTCCTGGAAGAGCAGATTTTACTGCAGGAGTCTGAGTTACTGTGACTTGACCTCTGCACTCTGTAAATTGAATCAGAATAAACCAGAAATGTTATAATAGAAACCATAAGTGTATTTGTATAAAGAGATGATTGTAGAGATAAAATCTAAATCAGTGTCTGACCTTGAGTCCAGAGGATCAGTGTCCAGATGAAGACGGGGATCAAAGTCATGGTAGCTGTGGGTGAAGTTGGTGTAGCAGCAGCTCTCAGTCATGAAGTGTTAAAGTCACAGCGCTATAAACACTCCCAGAGCACTGAAGCATGAGCTGCTAATGCAAAGTGTCCTCTAAGTATGGAAACACCTTTACCACATTCCCCCAATCTTACTGTAATTCTCACACTACTACAGAGTTATTGTGTGAGTTTTACTTCTGTGGTCAGATAGAGATTTTCTGTAAAATGCTTTTAGGTCTAAGATGCATAAATAAGTGAATTAGAGAGAGAAACTTAAACTTTCACTGGATGTGTTTGTACTGAATGTTAATGAGTTTCTCACTGTAGTGGATTTATGGTGGAAGAAGCAGCATCAGTGTTGGCAGTGAGTAATTTACAGTCAGAAACACTACTGTGTATTTAATGTTTATATTACTGTGGGATTCAAATATCACATCATCACTTTTTATCAAGTCTACAGAAAGAGTGGAGGGAATTATTCATGCTGCAGCTCCACACATTCTTTTATACAAATTTCTAGTTAGTAGTTCAGCATTTTTATTTAGTGAAGCATTATGGGTTAAACATTTGCAACTGTAGATCTATTTTTTGTCAATGTTTAGATTTTAGATTCAGTATTCTGTAAACCTTCTGTATATGTGTATGTCTTACACACTATTTGCCTTCTCAGTTTAAATGTCGATACAAACATAAAACAAAACACCAGACAGAGTTAACAGTTAGTGTATTAATCAGTTGATGTGAACAGAAGTTTGTGTTTTGTAGCTGTTCTGTAATAAGAGGTTTAAATGGATGGAGAGAGCAGTGAGTTTAGAGCAGCAGGGTTTTTGTACGGCCACTAAACCTGTTTGTATCACTGTGGTGGACTTTTGGTGGAGGAACCAAACTGTCTGTGGGCCGTAAGTAACCTGTTTACTATTGACTGAAATACAATGTGTTCAAATGTAATCTCTGAAATTGAGTGTGTTCAAATTTAATTTCTGAAATGCTGTGTGTTCAGTTTAAATTACATTGTGTAAGACTACAGATTGTGTTTCTTTATTGTATTCATTACCCTACTTAGTGATTTGTCAGCCGTCAAAAATCACTCCCTGTTTTTTAAATCTTTCTATATTTGAAATGTTTGAAAAATGTATCTGATTCTACTGCTAGTGGCTAATTTTTATTTTAAATCTAAAAAGAAATTTAATCCAAAGTTTGTGAAAATCAATATGACATTTTGTTCAGTTAAATTCATTTATTATCTCAGAACCTTTGTGTCTATGAACGTAGTTGACGAATTTATTTGAATGATAAATATTATTCATTGTAGATTTAGTTATTTTTTTATCATCAAGCTCAAATATTATAAAAGTACATTTAAACGAACAATGATCACAGTAACACAGATTACTGTAGATTCAAAGCTGTTGATGTTTCTATTGAATATTCAGCTTCATTTAGTTTTAATAATTAGTAAAAACAGTAATACCATGCATATAGTAAAACTCATATGAATCCATTTAAAATGTTTAAAGTAATGTAAAATGTTTGTGACTTTTTTACTGAACTCAGTTCTGCTCTGTAGGATATAGAGGGAAGTGAAACAAACACAGTGAGGTGGAAAGTAACTGCCAGCTGCCCATTCCTGTCTCATTCTTGTATGTGTGTAGGTCTCACCCGGCCCAGTGTGACGGTGCTGCCCCCCTCCAGTCTGGAGCTGCAGCAGGAGAAGGTCACACTCGTGTGTGTGGCCAACAAGGGCTTCCCCTCGGACTGGAGGCTGACCTGGAAGGTTAATGGGAACAGCTGGACCTCGGGGGAGAGTCACAGTGCTGATGTTCTGCACACAGACGGCCTCTACAGCTGGAGCAGCACGCTGAGCCTCCGCTCAGAGCAGTGCAGGAACAAGCTGGTGACCTGTGAGGCCTTCAAGGAGAACCAACCTACTGTGGTGAGCACAGTGAACATAGAGCAGTGCTCAGAGCTGTGAGCTCACACACATTGTGTGTTACATCTCGCCTTTACTGCTCACACTTTTAGATTTACATTTGTGTTATTTGTGTTACACCTTTTCTTCATAATTAGTATCAAACTATGTGTTAAGTGTGTGTCACTGGAATGTTCTGCTTTCAATTAATAATAAACGCTTTTGAATCAGTAAAGAGTTTTGCTTTATATTATTGATTATATACATCATACACAAAATCACCAAAGAATTTCTTTTAGTTTCTGTTATAGAACCTGTGTGTCCATGAGAAAAACACCTGATTGGCTCCATGATCTTCTCATTCCATTATAAATCCACATATACATATATTATCACCTAATGTTGTATTTTATTATTTTTTTTTATCAACTTTAGCTCTTGTGAACATTGCAAGTTTTGTATTTTTTGTGTATGTCCTGCAGGCATCATTTACCTGAGCTCACACCACTCATTTATTTAAGGAAAAACATTATATAGATATTATGTTGACTAGAACAAATACTAAAATGAAACCTAGTGTACCATTTATCAAAGTACTTAACTAAAATGTTTTCCAAAGTAATTTTTTTTAAACCAGTTACATTTTCTGAACTGTGGCACAAAATAACAACTTTTGTTTCCCCGGTTAAAACTAACCGGTAGAACTTTTTGGAAAAAAAAACTCTTGTTCGTTTTTTATTGAAAACAAAAACTCAAACATATAGAGGTAAAACTTATCTATATTACAAAAGTAATGCTTAAAATAAACACTGTATAAACACATTTAAAAAATTTTCATGTAGCTCTGAATACAAAATTTTGTCATGTAGCTCTAGATATACAAGATGGCGCCGGTGAGGTCGGCTGCCGTCACAACTGCTCCGACCACCTCTTTGTTTTTGTTTTCTAAATTAGTTTTTAGCGTTTTAAAGCCAGTCAAATTACCACAGTTGAGTACATTAGGTATGATAGAGACATCCTTGTTTCTATTAGTATACAATGTACTCACAATTCAACATTTTTTAACTCCGGATCTGAGCTGGCCGAGTGAGATCTTGAGGGGAAACAAAGGGAAACGAGCCGGCGTCATGGACAGGCTGAGAGCCCGTGCACACCGCACGGCTCTGCCTAGCATCCTGCTCGCCAATGTCCAGTCACTGGAGAACAAGCTCGATGACCTCAGGGCCAGGATGAAGTTCCAGAGAGACATTCGGGGCTGCAATCTCCTCAGCTTTACCGAGACATGGCTGAACCCAGCGGTGCCGGACCACGCCATCCAGCCAGCCGAGTTCTTCTCGGTTCACCACATGGACAGGACGCGGGACTCCGGGAAGTCAAGGGGAGGCGGCGTGTGTTTAATGGTGAACAGCAGCTGGTGCCACAGCGCGAGCGTTGTTCCTCTTACACACTCCTGCACACCAAACCTGGAACTACTGTCCATCATGTGTCGTGCTTTTTATTTACCTCTGGAGTTTACATCGGTCATAATCAGCGTCGTTTATTTTCCACCACAAGCAGACACGGACACTGCCTTGCGAGCTGCATGAGGCACTCACACAGCAACAAACACAACACCGGGACACTGCGCTTATTGTGGCGGGGGACTTTGTTTTTTAACAGGCGTGATTTCCGTACGATAAAAATTATATTGCGGATAGGTTCCAATGAAGGTTAACAAAAAGGGACATAAAGTGTGTGTATCTGTTTTGTGTCTGCTCAAGACACCAGTATGTTAAGGTGTGGGAAAGGAGTGTAGAAATGTGCTTGAACACTGTTTTATACACTAATTGTAGTCTTTCCCATTAATTTCCAATGACCTGTCATTTTTGACCGGGAACACCAAGGTGCATACATGTTCCATAAAACGCAAAATCTTTGTAAAACTTGTTAAAAATTAATTTTGTGTTCAAATGCCATATGTGAACAAAGTCAAGGAGCCTCATGACAAACGGATGTTATTAACTGCACTTTTTTAGAGAGGAAACTTGTAAATCGGTCAGATTTGACCATGACACAACATGAGGGTTAAAAAGGCTTCCATCTACCCTTTTGTATTACACTAACAGACAGAATAAAAATTAAGAGGTCGGTGGTAACTCTCAACATGATGTTACGATGACTTCACGATGCTGCACTAATGACATATGTTTCTACCAAACATAGCACATTGTTCCAAGGTCAAAAACTATATTGGAGTTTCATACAGCTTCCATGATAAAATAGCTGGTCTTCATGATAGCGTTTGTTTCAACATTGGTATTTAGGATAGCGTATGTTTTCTAACAAGCTCTAGTGCCGTCTGAAAAACAGTTGTATTTATATTAATAAATAATGTAACACACCCATTACATTTTTGTTGCAGGTTGTAGCACTAAATAATGTTCAAGAGTGTAAGAAGTGTGTATAATTACTCAAATGACACAGTGTATGCTTAATGGTCAGTAATGTTTGTGTGTTATGCACCAAAATTGGCAAACTATTTAGGTTTTTCAGAACCATGATGGCATAGTGAGAATTTAAATTGATTAATGCATGTGCAGCATTTTTTAATATGGCCTTAAGTGAGAACAACACCAAGCCATGGTTCATGCTTGAGATATGGCCTCACTGTGACTGACCTGTCTATAGGCAAATGATGGGTAGAAGGTAAACTTATAGCTATATTAATATATTGCATTAAAAAAAATAATAACCTTAGGGTCTCCTTATAATTTCTTCTTGCTGAGACTACTTAAAGTAAATTCTGTATAACTATACTTAGCATTCATATAATGATGATTATTGGGATATTTCTATTGTGACTTGTGAGTTAGTGTGGTGTGGTTCCTCTCCTCCACAGAGTGTCATTGTGTCGTATCACATCCTCCAACTCAGCACCTGCAGTCGCTCTCAGCTTCAGCAGTGCAGTCTCTCTACAATCTGACTGAGGGAGGTTTTTGTACGAATCTATAACACTGTGTAAACAAGTAGCCAGTGATGGGATGGTGACTCAGACAGTAGTAATCTGCTGCATCTTCAGTCTGGACTCCACTGATGGTCAGAGTGAAATCAGATGCAGATCCACTGCCACTGAAACGAGCTGGAAAACCTGACTGTAGCTGATTTACATATTTAATCAGGAGTTTAGGAGCTTCTCCAGGTTTCTGCTGATACCAGTGTAAGTAGTTGTTATTATACACTGCCTGACTGGTTCTACAGTTAATGGTGACTGTTTCTCCTGGACGAGCAGATTTCACTGCAGGAGTCTGAGTTACTGTGGCTTGACCTCTGCACTCTGTAAAAATATATATTATATATACTTGTAAAACTAATATAATATAACAGAAATTATTCTGTATGAAAAGACCATTATAGAGATGAAACCTGAAGCAGTGTCTGACCTTGAGTCCAGAGGATCAGTGTCCAGATGAAGACGGGGATCAAAGTCATGGTAGCTGTGGGTGAAGTTGCTGTAGCAGCAGCTCTCAGTCATGAAGTGTTAAAGTCACAGCGCTATAAACACTCCCAGAGCACTGAAGCATGTGCTGCCAATGCAAAGTGTCCTCTAAGTATGGAAACACCTTCACCACATTCCCCCAATCTTACTGTAATACCGAGTTATTGTGTGAGTTTTGCTTTTGGGTCCAGATGGAGATTTTCTGTAAAATAATTTCAGATCTAAAATGCATAAATACAGTAAGTAAAGGAGAGAGAGAAACTTAAACTTTCACTGGATGTGTTTGTACTAAATGTTAATGACTTTCTCACTGTAGTGGATTTATGGTAAAGCAGCATACTCAGTGAGTAAATACACAGTAATGTTTCTGACAGTAAATCAATATTTGAATTATTTTAAGTATTTCATGATAAATCAGTCTAAAGCAGGTGTGGAGTTATTATTATGACTTTAGCTCCAAAAATTTAGTCATATAGTGGAAATGTTTCAATAGTAAATTAGCATCCATTAAGTTTTAAACGTGTGCGATTGCAGGTGCTTTTATTTTGTGTTAGTTTGCAAATCCTCCACAAAAGTGGCATTGTCGGGTTAGACAGACAAAATTATTGTTAAAAAAGAATTAAGTAATATACCATTTGGAGTGTGTTAATTAGCTAATGTGAACAGAAGTTTTGTATCTGTTCTGTAATAAGAGGTTTAAATGGATGGAGAGAGCAGTGAGTTTAGAGCAGCAGGGTTTTTGTACGGCCACTAAACCTGTTTGTATCACTGTGGTGGACTTTTGGTGGAGGAACCAAACTGTCTGTGGGCCGTAAGTAACCTGTTTACTAATGACTGAAATACAGTGTGTTTAAATTAATGACTGGAATGGAGGGTGTTTAAATTTATTTCATAAAGTGTAAAAAAATATAATTGCTATTTCTTCTAAACAAGACTACTCAAAAAAATGTGCTTTTGTCGAAAATCCTTTGTTATAAGATTTCTCTTAGTTTACACAATTTCTAAAATGTGAAGTATATGGTTATTATGCTAGTATTTTATTTAATTACAAATCAAGAAACAATAGAGGTATTGTATTTTGTGAATACTACTATGACATTCATTATTATATTTATATCTTTGATATTTTGAGTCTAAAAACAATTGAATTTGTAAGCCTAAACATAATTTATTTAAATTGTGAATATGGTTTATATTAAATCCTACTTATTTGTATTATCAAGGTTAACTATTATTAAACTAAATTTAAACTTTCATAGATCACAATATGAAAAGTCGTTATAGATGGAATTCTGTGGATGTTTGTGATAAGTAAATGTTCAGTACAGGTCAATTTTAATGTTCAGTAATCACACTAATATAAATAATTTTTACTCTTTATATTTAACCTAAATGAGAAATGTTTGTAACGTTCCACTTAACTTAGTTCTGCTCTATAAGATAAAGGGGGAAGTGAAACACAACCAGAGTGACTGACAGCTGTCTATTAATGCCTCATCTCTTTGTTTGCGTGTGTGTGCGTTTGTGTGTGTGTGTAGGTCTCACCCGGCCCAGTGTGACGGTGCTGCCCCCCTCCAGTGTGGAGCTGCAGCAGGAGAAGGTCACACTCGTGTGTGTGGCCAACAAGGGCTTCCCCTCGGACTGGAGGCTGACCTGGAAGGTTAATGGGAACAGCTGGACCTCGGGGGAGAGTCACAGTGCTGATGTTCTGCACACAGACGGCCTCTACAGCTGGAGCAGCACGCTGAGCCTTCGCTCAGAGCAGTGCAGGAACAAGCTGGTGACTTGTGAGGCCTTCAAGGAGAACCAACCTACTGTGGTGAGCACAGTGAACATAGAGCAGTGCTCAGAGCTGTGAGTCTTTACTGCTCACACTTTTAGATTTAGCTTTGTGTTATTTGTGTTACAGCTCTTCTTCATAATTAGTACCGAACTATGTGTTAAGTGTGTGTCACTGGAATGTTCTGCTTTCGATTATTAATAAAAGCTTTTGAATCAGTAAAGAGTTTTGCTTGATATTAATGCTTACGCACATCATACACAAATTACCAAAGAATCTGTTTTAGTATCTGTTATATAACATGTGTGTGCATGAGAATTTCTGCCATGTACATTATTTAACAGTGTATAAAATGATATTTTTTTATGGCAATATTAATATTTTTAAAAACTCTTTCATCTAAACTCTTGTACTACATTAACAATCACACAAAGAAAAGAAAAACCTACTGCAAAAATTGTAATAGAAAAAATTATATAGATTGTAGATAATATAAGAACAATGTCAAGCCTGGCTAAATACCCACACAACACAAACACACACACACACACACAATTGATTCTCCTCTAATGGGACTTTCAGTTCAAGGTTCAACTCATTTATTTTGTATTGAATTATTTTTGCACAAATCTCATCCCATACATGTGGAACTTTAATTTGTTATGGTCTGAAAAGACACGTGATCATTAGAATTACACACTCCTCACAATAAACATGGAGGTGGAATCATGTGAGCTTCAACTAAGCTTTAGTTTAGGGGTGTGCACACTTCATAAACGGCTTACAGTAATTTTTCATCTCATCTAAAATGTTTATTGTTTTTCACTTCAAATTTTAAGTTCAAAGATGTGGAGACTCTTTGATTTAATTTCTTCAAAATCTTAATGTGACAAACAAATATCTCAGAAATTTTACATAGTGGTAAAGGTTCTAATTTAACTAACGCTTCTCTTTACTTACATTTTAAAAGCTGCCAGGCCAGAGGTAGCTCTCAACATGAAGGTTCAATAATTAACAATAATGGCGTAGGGGAAAATGAACCTTATTTTATACTAGTATAGCATTTTAAATTTGGGCTGGCAGGGGGTGGGGGGTGGGGGTTGGGGCAGATGATGGGCAAAAGGGGCAGATCGTAATTTCATACATATTGTGGCGTGGGCGGGGTCTCGATTAGGAACCATCATGCTTTGCGGGAGGGGTTGTTATGTGTTCACCCTGTTGGGGAAAGGTGTTTGGGTTAGTGGCTTTAGCCAGGTTTTGTGTGTGTGTGTGTGTTAGAAGTGTGTCCTGTTGATGTGTGTTTAGTGACTGTGAATGTGTGGTTTATGCTGGTTCGTGCTGGTGCTGAATAAAATACTCCCAGCCATTTGCATTGGGCAGCAAGGAAGCTCACTCGTCTCTCCAAGTGCCTTCTTAGCGGTGAAAAACGCTACAATATATTAAATAAGTGTATATTGCCTGAAAACACTGATAACAATATTAAGGTGTATTTATGAATCATTTGCAATTACCCTGTGACCCTGAATACAGAATAAAGTGATAAAACTGATGAGTAAGTGAGTGGTTCCTCTTTTCTTACAATAAGTGTCATTGTGTCGTATCACATCCTCCAACTCAGCACCTGCAGTCGCTCCCAGCTGCTCTCCTGGAAGAGAAGATTTCACTGCAGGAGTTTGAGTTACTGTGGCTTGACCTCTGCACTCTGTAAAAGATGTACCATCAATTGTAAGTAACTAAAATATTACAGTAGAAACCATAAGTGTATGTGTAAGAAGAAATGATTTAAGGGATGAAATCTGAAGCAGTGTCATCAGCGCCATCAGTGTCAATGTACATTACTTCCCTTATGCAGTTAGAATAGATCCATATGTGCTAGAAAAACGTCAATAATTTTTGTTCCTAGGGTTAAATAGCTGATTGAATGATGACAGTGCCTCTCTCACACTAGTCTGCTGTGTATTTTGATTGCCTTCGGGGCCATTCATGTGTCGCATATTTTGCCTGCTCAATTCTTGTGGAGATGAACAATGCCAAATTTTCAAACCAATTAGCTTCACTCTTTTTAATTTTCCTGGATCAGCTGGTAAAATTCTCTGTGTTTTCTTCATGTTAAAGAATGGGGTGTACCCAAACATGATATTTTCCCCTTGTATCTAAATGGAAACCAATTAGCAGAGCTACTGAAAGTGATTTTATTTCAAGGTTTTGTTGTGTTATTTATTAAGGTCAGTTAGTTTAATCAGTTTATTAAGGTATCAAAACAAACACACTTTGCTTTTTTAGTTTGTTTAGGCATGAGAATTGGTCAAAGTAATTAGTTTGTGGTAAAAAAAAAACTTATTCTAAATTCTTATTTTGTTTTTTCTAAAACTTCTATAAAATGTTTTAGGTTCATTAGCATTCCTGCTATTATGCTATAAAGTTGTTTTGGGGTGACCATCTGAATGCAGTCAAACAGTGAAATTTTTTGGATGTATGTTGGTATAATGTTCATTCGCTTATCACCAATCGTTCTGGGCATTTTACCTCGAAAAAAAAATCAGGGAACATTAAATATTAAATTTGAGAACTCCTGCTCTAGTACCTTTTTTTTTAAAACAGGTGGATTTATATTTATGATCATGTAACACACTGCATTCAACAAACTCTGTGACTTCTGATAACAATCTCTTGCATCAGAATTAATTTAGGCGTTGCTCAGAAACTAAATGAATATTTATACAACCATCACATTCACGTTTTTGTTTATTTGTAAATAGTCAACTTCAATATTATGGGATGTTTTATAGCTTCATGATATTTAGTCCCAGTTAAGTGCATTTCAGTTCCAGGTTGTAACATTACAACATGTAAAACAGTGGAAGAAGTGTGAATGCTTATGCAACTGACAATGTGTTCAGCCAGTAGTAATGGCTCAATGTAATGCACCAGAATTGGCCAAACATTAGGGTTTTTCAGGAAAATATTGACGTACAGACAATTAAAATCCTTTAACTGATATATAATTTTATATTTGGGCTCTAAGGAGAATAGCTCAAAGTCATGGTTCATGCTTGAGATAAGGCCTCACTGTGATTCAGATGTGTGTGTGTGTGTGTGTGTGTGTGTGTGTGTGTGTGTGTGTGTGTGTGTGTGTGCGTGTTGGTTGATGGTAATTTCATGCGTATATAAAATGAATATATTGCATAAAAACACTGATGACATGTCTTTGTTAAAGTTACAGTAACTAATGGAAATTCTGTATAACGTACTACTGTAAATACTTAGTACTCATAATGATGAATATTGACAGATTTCAAATGTGAGTTGTGAGTTAGTGTGGTGTTGTTCCTCTCCTACACAGAGTGTCATTGTGTCGTATCACATCCTCTAAGTCAGCACCTGCAGTCGCTCCCAGCTGCAGAAGTGCAGTCTCTCTACAATCTGACTGAGGGAGGTTTTTGTACGACTCTATAACACCGTGTGAACCAGTAGCCAGAGATGTCATGCCAACTCTGACAGTAGTAATCTGCTGCATCTTCAGTCTGGACTCCACTGATGGTCAGAGTGAAATCAGATCCAGATCCACTGCCACTGAAACGAGCTGGAAAACCTGACTGTAGCTGATTTACATATTTAATGAGAAGTTTAGGAGCTTCTCCAGGTTTCTGTTGATACCAGTGTAAGCGATAACCAGTTGAGTCCTTGTACACAGCCGGACTGGTTCTACAGTTGATGGTGACTGTTTCTCCTGGAAGAGCAGATTTCACTGCAGGAGTCTGAGTTACTGTGGCTTGACCTCTGCACTCTGTGAAAAATATATGAGTAATAATGAAATGAAACTGAATCACAAAACAAAAAATGTATTTGTATTAAGAGATGATTGTAGAGATAAAATCTGAAGTGTCTGACCTTGAGTCCAGAGGATCAGTGTCCAGATGAAGACGGGGATCAAAGTCATGGTAGCTGTGGGTGAAGTTGGTGTAGCAGCAGCTCTCAGTCATGAAGTGTTAAAGTCACAGCGCTATAAACACTCCCAGAGCACTGAAGCATGAGATTTAAATGCAAAAAAGTGCTCACTTTGGATGTGTTAAAAAGAGTACTGAAACCTGTAGGATTAGGGGAAAAAAAAACTTTTTGTAAAGTTGTATATAAGATGCTTTTCTGGGTAAATTTCCTTGCATTTGAAATGATTGGTTTAACACTATATGTTTTAATGTTTATCCCTTTGCCTTATCAATGCCACTTATTATTAAAAGTTTACCATTTGCACAACCTCTGCTAACATACAAACAACTGTAAAGATAAGTGTTTCTAACTGCGGGTTTATAATATTATTAAGAAAGAAAAGAAAATGAAAGCTTGCCACAGATTGTATCCTCAGAGTTTGAAGTTTGGGATTCGAACAGTGTAATTGCATTAGATGTGCAACTAATATAACACTGATTGCTACAATTAGATTTAGGGCATCTGGTAGACGCTCTTACCCAGATCAACTTATATTCATCTCATTATACATCAGAAGAGTGGTTTAAATTGTACTGTAGCTCAATGGCCCAAATGTGGAAGCTTGATAGAAGCACTCAACTCTAATCAATAGTACAACAACTTACAGTACCTACTAAGATACCCCTTCCCCAAAGACAATTACTAAATGGTTTACACATTGTCACATGTTTGGACCTTAATCTTACTAGACCCCAACTAGACAGGTTACTATCCAAGAGCTTCCATTGAAATTATTGCAATAATAAAATGTAATGAATTTTATGTCTTCTACTTTTAAACATAAACATCATATCATCAATAAACTGTTAGTTTTGTAGTCAATTTGGAGATCGCTACAGCATTCCCTTCCCCACATTCAAATGTCTAATGCCTAACAGGCTTTCTCTCACATTGTGTTCTGCAAGTGTGAAAAAGTAAGTCATCAGCGCCATCAGTGTCAATGTACATTACTTCCCTTATGCAGTAAGAATAGATCCATATGTGCTAGAAAAACGTCAATAATTTTTGTTCCTAGGGTTAAATAGCTGATTGAATGATGACAGTGCCTCTCTCACACTAGTCTGCTGTGTATTTTGATTGCCTTCGGGGCCATTCATGTGTCGCATATTTTGCCTGCTCAATTCTTGTGGAGATGAACAATGCCAAATTTTCAAACCAATTAGCTTCACTCTTTTTAATTTTCCTGGATCAGCTGGTAAAATTCTCTGTGTTTTCTTCATGTTAAAGAATGGGGTGTACCCAAACATGATATTTTCCCCTTGTATCTAAATGGAAACCAATTAGCAGAGCTACTGAAAGTGATTTTATTTCAAGGTTTTGTTGTGTTATTTATTAAGGTCAGTTTGTTTAATCAGTTTATTAAGGTATCAAAACAAACACACTTTGCTTTTTTAGTTTGTTTAGGCATGAGAATTGGTCAAAGTAATTAGTTTTTTGTGGTAAAAAAAAAAACTTATTCTAAATTCTTATTTTGTTTTTTCTAAAACTTCTATAAAATGTTTTAGGTTCATTAGCATTCCTGCTATTATGCTATAAAGTTGTTTTGGGGTGACCATCTGAATGCAGTCAAACAGTGAAATTTTTTGGATGTATGTTGGTATAATGTTCATTCGCTTATCACCAATCGTTCTGGGCATTTTACCTCGAAAAAAAAATCAGGGAACATTAAATATTAAATTTGAGAACTCCTGCTCTAGTACCTTTTTTTTTAAAACAGGTGGATTTATATTTATGATCATGTAACACACTGCATTCAACAAACTCTGTGACTTCTGATAACAATCTCTTGCATCAGAATTAATTTAGGCGTTGCTCAGAAACTAAATGAATATTTATACAACCATCACATTCACGTTTTTGTTTATTTGTAAATAGTCAACTTCAATATTATGGGATGTTTTATAGCTTCATGATATTTAGTCCCAGTTAAGTGCATTTCAGTTCCAGGTTGTAACATTACAACATGTAAAACAGTGGAAGAAGTGTGAATGCTTATGCAACTGACAATGTGTTCAGCCAGTAGTAATGGCTCAATGTAATGCACCAGAATTGGCCAAACATTAGGGTTTTTCAGGAAAATATTGACGTACAGACAATTAAAATCCTTTAACTGATATATAATTTTATATTTGGGCTCTAAGGAGAATAGCTCAAAGTCATGGTTCATGCTTGAGATAAGGCCTCACTGTGATTCAGATGTTTGTGTGTGTGTGTGTGTGTGTGTGTGTGTGTGTGTGTGTGTGCGTGCGTGTTGGTTGATGGTAATTTCATGCGTATATAAAATGAATATATTGCATAAAAACACTGATGACATGTCTTTGTTAAAGTTACAGTAACTAATGGAAATTCTGTATAACGTACTACTGTAAATACTTAGTACTCATAATGATGAATATTGACAGATTTCAAATGTGAGTTGTGAGTTAGTGTGGTGTTGTTCCTCTCCTCCACAGAGTGTCATTGTGTCGTATCACATCCTCCAACTCGTTCACTCGCTCCCAGCTGCAGCAGTGCAGTCTCTCTACAATCTGACTGAGGGAGGTTTTTGTACGACTCTATAACACTGTGTGAACACATCTTTACTACTGATGTAATGTTCACTCTGACAGTAGTAATCTGCTGCATCTTCAGTCTGGACTCCACTGATGGTCAGAGTGAAATCAGATCCAGATCCACTGCCACTGAAACGAGCTGGAAAACCTGACTGTAGCTGATTTACATATTTAATGAGAAGTTTAGGAGCTTCTTCAGGTTTCTGTTGATACCAGTGTAAGCGATAACCAGTTGAGTCCTTGTACACGGCCGGACTGGTTCTACAGTTGATGGTGACTGTTTCTCCTGGAAGAGCAGAATTCACTGCAGGAGTCTGAGTTACTGTGGCTTGACCTCTGCATTCTGTGAAAAATATATGAGTAATAATGAAATGAAACTGAATCACAAAACAAAAAATGTATTTGTATTAAGAGGTTATTGTAGAGATAAAATCTGAAGCAGTGTCTGACCTTGAGTCCAGAGGATCAGTGTCCAGATGAAGACGGGGATCAAAGTCATGGTAGCTGTGGGTGAAGTTGCTGTAGCAGCAGCTCTGAGTCATGAAGTGTTAAAGTCACAGTGCTATAAACACTCCCAGAGCACTGAAGCATGAGATTTGAATGCAAAAAAAAAACGCTCACTATGTACGTGCGAAACTGAAACTGAGAACTGAAACGTTTAAGACGAAAATAAAACATCAGCATCTGTATGTAAGGTGCTTTCCTTCATAATTTTCCTTGCATTTGAATTGATTGAACACTTTACATTATACTATTTATCCTTTTGTCTTATCATGGCTACATGTTAACTAGTAGCCATTTGCTCTACTTTTGCCAACATAAAAACAACCGTACAAAGTAGTGTTTTTTTTTATTAGAAACCTATTTAATCATATTAATTACCTACATATTAATTAACTTACATGGTCCTTAGCAGCACCTAAGGAGTTATTTTTACCTGGCCCACCTCAGCCTTGGGGAATAAGATCTGGCTTGCCGGATTACTGAGCTGCCGCTTTGTCTCCTCCTATTGTGTCTACATGTGTACTTGTTTCACTATATGTCTTTAGCACCAATTCAAGTGCACCTGTGTCTACCTCGTGTGTCTCCCTATCTATGTCGCGTGTCGAACCCATAGCCCTTTGTCTGTTCCCCGTTGTGCACCTTCAT